>NW_022103928.1:2654806-2657589 GCF_000313985.2 Echinops telfairi | reverse complement strand
TTCATGGAAAAATAGAATGAAAAGATAATCTTCCTACAAAGTGTTTGACTATCCTATATATCTCTCTATATATAATGAAAATATTTGTCCACAAAAAATCTTGTCCATGAATTTTCATAGCAGCATTATTCATGATAGTCCCCAAATTGCAATTTACCTGGGATATGATTTATATCTCAATACATTTGCTAATTTAAAAAATAGCTATATATCTGATTATTTTTGTGATTTGAAAAATATCAGATATATAGAATTCAGATAATTATCATTTGAGAAATTTGCAAATATTTGCATTCACACTTAATGCTATTGATGGCATTCATACTCTGAGTTTATACTACTAGAAAGCGGTGTTGACATAAAGAAACTCTATTTTCCAAATTTAGTATAGAATATTTAGAAATAAAGACCAAAGTATTTGTTATTTGAAAAACTAGCAGTATTTCAAGCACCATTTTCATAAGTAAAAAAAATACATTATATCTTGCATTCATGTTCCAATTCACAAGTTAGGGGGAAAACACAGTCTCATTGTTATTTCTGATCTGAATTAAGGAGAAGGTTCAAAAATATGTAAATGACACATTGAAGGTCAAACTCAGTTACATTCATTCCATCTAAAAGAAGGCATACTCATATATTCAATCCACCATGTTCACATTTCATGCCAATATATTTGAAGACTGGGGCTTACATGATAAAAATATACAGGAGTATACATAAATGATATTAAATATCACTATGCTCATAGATACTTCGAAACCATAAAGTTAGTCTTAAACTATAATCTGTTTTTATCTTGTTTTTTTTTAATTCAAGAATTCTCTCCTGAGAGTCTCTTGGGATGATTCTGTAGTTAGTTGCCATGGGACTGATTGTGCCAAAGCTAGGACCTGAGGAGCCTCTGAAGGTTTGAACTGTCAACTATTTGACTAGTAGTTGAATGCTTAACTGTTCATCCCACCCAGTCTTTGCTGGGATAACAAATCAAAAGTCAGAGCAAGTTCACTGCCATCACATCATGTGGATTCCAACTCATCATGACTGTTTAGGACTGAGTAGAACTGCCTCCGTGTATTTCTGAACCTGTAAATCTTTATCGGCACAAAAAGCCTTATCTTTCTCTCACAGAGAGGCTGCTGGTTTTGAACTACTGACCTTGCAAATTGCAGTCCAGCTTTTAAACCACTACTGTAAGTACAAATACATAAAAACATGTCCATGCAAATGGCTAGGCAAACACATGCTCACAAACACACAAATAAATACACACTCACCAGTATCAACACAATAAATATTCATACTCACATGTGCACCCAAATACTGAAAAATTAAAAGAAACAGAACGAGAAGATTGAAATCATTCTCTCCAAGTGAAGTTCAGGAGATGCTTAGAAGTTACATGGTTACATATTGGGAGTTATGTCTGAGGACTAGAAATAGAGTTTAGTTTTGGGATAAACTATTGTTGACAAATCAAAAGAAATATGTTTTTAACATAAGTGGGGGTAGGAAGTGTGGGAATTGGAGATTGGTGTTATTCCTGACTATTAACTAAAGATCAGATTTTGTAATTGGTCAGAATTATATATAATGTTTTTTGGCAACTATTCTTACCCACCCCAACAGTTTTATTGGTAGATAATTCACCTATTACAGAGTTCAATAGTTTGATCACTTCAAGAAAAGTTGTATATCATCACCACAATCAGTTGTAGAACATTCTCTTCCTTCTTGTATTCATTGTATACAGAGAAACATTTAAAACAACAACACTAACGAAGAAAAACAGATAAAAACATCAATAGGAAAGAAAATATTAAAAACTGAAGCAAATTTAAATGGCTCAAAAAGGTGCTAAATTTTAGCCTAACAGCACTTGCAGTAACGCACTTTCCAATGCATTCTGCATATTAGCAAGGCTGTTCCCATCCCTGGTTGATGGTCAGACTGCATTCACCAGGGGTTTAATCCATGCGTATTTCTTCTTTACTTAAAAACAAAACAAAAAATAACAAAAAATTGAAACAGCTTTAAAAACTGGTCAAAAGTGGATCAAATAATAAGATATTACATTTTTTGACCTTACTAAATCTGCTATCATCAAATTCACAATGTTCTATGTCTGATAACAGAGCTATTCGCATCCCTCAACTATGATCAGAGGGGATTCACCAGAGGCTTAACCCATGTGTGGACCCTGCACGGGGATTTTGGGCTTCCACTGTCATCCATAGCCTTCTGCAAGCCAGGTGATCACAATTTTAGCTTTGATCCTATTCTCTTCTTTAGATTTGGAGTACATTTACAATTCTGGGATCACACAGGCTGGTGTGCTTGTTCCATGTGGACTTAGTTGATGCCTCACTTAGATGGCTGCTTATTTGAAATTAAGCCTTTAAGACCCAATACTATGTATCAAAGTTATTACATTTAAGATTTGCCTATATTGAGAAGCATGCTAGCCATATTGAGAACATCATCCTTCTCTGTACATGGTAAGTGTACATGGTAAGATATGCAGGTGGGAAAGTTAAAAATTCAAAAATAGGCTAACTAGTAGTAAAACAAGAATTGAACAGAAGATAATATGATCTCAAAACTTTTTCTATGGTAAAAATGTGATGTGCCCCTTATAACAAATATTTGGACAAATATGTAAATATAACTTTGTTTGATTTCATAGTGAATTAATGTTGACCAATTTTATTCTAATTCTTTGGTGCCTCTTGATAGAGTTCATGTATGGTCTTTTATGTACATGACTCCAAAATATTCCTATC
>NW_022103928.1:2651871-2653930 GCF_000313985.2 Echinops telfairi | reverse complement strand
GATATCCTGCTTCTTCCTCTATCAAATATAATTCACCAGGATGCTGGTAGGATTACAATATCTAGGCATGCATGGAGAAGTTGTTAGGACTCTTAATGCAAAGTTCAGTTTTATCAAATATTTCTTCATGAACAACAATCAATAACAATACATGTGAAATTAATGGATTATCAATACCAGTGACTTTCATCTAAATGTGCACTTTTCCTAATAACATAAAAGATGATCATTTTTTGCTTTTGATATTGTATAGTATAGATAGCTCAAATTATAGTTGAGTATAGCATTGATTTTAAATGCTGTCCTTAAAATGTAAATGTGGTAAAAAAAACAAAACAAAAAAATGTAAATGTGGTATAGCTATTACAGCTGAATTTAATGAACATTTGTTACAGACCAATAATGTTCCCAATGACTATGCTAAAAATATATGAGTAAAAATCACATTTAAAAAAAGATAATAATATTAGATAATGTATATTTATTTAATCCCTGTGTTCACTGAAAGCATTTTCTCTTCTTTCTGGGTACACAGCTACATTACATTGATGGGTGGCAGTTTGGCCATGGATTGGCCATAGTTGTGCTGTGCACCAGCTATGTTCCATTAGTTTTTCCCTATCCTCTTTGAACAGCAATCTTGCATGCCACATATGACGGGTACACAAAATAAACTGGAATTTTTTCAAAGGTATGTTTTAATCTTTTTGTTTTTTAACAGAAACAATCTTATCACCTTCAAAGTACTCTCCATTACACTTAATATATTCATCAAATCTGCGATTCCATTTTTGGAAACATTTTTCACATTCAAATATTTGGATGGCTGACAGCACCTCCCTCAATTTTTCTTCACCTCTTCTATGTCATCACATCACTGTACTTTCCTTTCCCTCTTCATTTTGAAAACAAAAAGAAGGCACAGGGTGTGAGATCAGGTGAGTAAGGTGTGAAAGGCAAGAGAGGCATGCTGTTTTTTGTCCAAAACTGGCACACTGAGAGGGCTGCGTAAGCAGGTGCATTGTCGTGGTGGCAAGAACAGTCCTCATCTGCCAAAATCAGGCCGCTTTGTCACACACTGTTACACAATCTTTTCAGAAATCCTAAATAGAAAACTTGATTAGCAGTCTGACGTGGTGGAATGAACTCCAAAGGCACTATCCCCTAACATCAATTAAAAAAAAAAAAGAGCATCATCTTGATCTTTGATTTCACTTGATGAGCCTTGTGTGGGCTAGGTGACAATGGTGTCTTCCACTGGCTTGATTGATGTTTGCTTGTGGGGTCGTAAGACTGGTGACCATGTCTGGTCACCAGTAATGACCTTGGAAAAAAGTCTGGGTCACTTTGGAGCTGTTTTCCCAAAGCAGAGCATATTTCCACCCCACCCTCTTTTTCCTCTTCCGTCAGAACCTGAGGCACACATTTTGCAACAACCCTTCTAATTCCCAAATCTTCCCATTAAAATTGGCTGAACTGAGCTTCAAGATAGTTCAGATAACGTCCCCATTTCTTCAATGGCCCATCTTGGGTCTTCGAGCACAAACACATGAGTTTTGTCGACATTTTTGTTCCTTGGGGAAGTTGATGGACATTCAGAATGCAGTTTGTCATCAATCAGCATTTCACCTATTTTGGAATGAGAAAACCACTCATAAACTTGAGTTTTTCCCATGGCTCTGTCCTTGTAAGCTGTGTTCAACATCACAGCAGTTTCTGTGGCATTTTTTCCCCAAGCAGGAAACAAAATATCACAGCGGCATGCGGTTCTTTTAAATCGGCCATCTCCTAAAAACAAGGTTTGAGCGTAACTGTTTTCATGAAGAAACTCACTGTCACCAGAGAAATTTCCCAAGCAATGCCACTGGGTGCACTAACTTAGAGCAAGTTGCTCAATGCTTGCCTGGTGGGAAAAATGTGTGCCATGAAAGCTCTGCCCACCCTATTTCCTCATCTCTGAAAATAAAGGAGAAAAAAATGTATTCTATTTATGTAGATGGGATAAAAATAATTTTAAGCTCGTTATTTTAGTTTTAGTTCCAGGAAGTAGCTAAAAAAG
>NW_022103928.1:2647816-2649918 GCF_000313985.2 Echinops telfairi | reverse complement strand
AAAGATGAAACATAAGACCATCCCTGTTTGCTAGACATATAGGCGTTAATCTGTACTGTTGTTTTGGAAATATATGCCTAAAAGTATCCTCAAAGTATTCAAAACACCGTGTTCCCAGACACCTGGGTATTGTTGTTAGGAATGAGTAAAGGTATATGATAATTTGGTGTTGTGGCCATTTTGCTGAGCCTGTAAGATTATAAGTTGAGGGCAATTCCTCATTTATGTCACAGCCTTATGATTTCTCCTAGGGGCTATAACCTATTCCATATTTATTAAAAGGATCCTGCAAAGAACTTTCATTCTCTTCTTCCTCTTCTGGTCTGGACCCTGTGTCTGATTCCTTTTGGACTTGGGACAGTGGTCCACCATGTGGCCTGTCAGTCTTGTGAATTATCAGTAGCTTGCCATATTGCCTGCTTTGGGTCCATTTGACTTTGTCTCCATTGGCCTATCATTTTCCCACCCCTGGCTTCATTTTCCTGCTTCCTTGGCCTGGTGCAGCTGTGATTTGGGAAGAATCTCCTGCTTAGCATCTGATGCATGAACTTGTACTGAACTGGGACTTCACTGTGGATGTGTTCGTTCACTGCTCTCTTTATTGAAAAAAAAAATTCTTGATATATCTTGTTTCTTTATTCATATATGAATTTAACTAACTGGTTTTATTTCTCTAGAAAACCCAGCCTAACATCTTTAGTACCAGTAATGGGTTCCAGAGAAATAAATCATAAACATGAAATGTATAGGCTTATTTTATGTCTGTCTTATGACAAATGGGCAGTTAGGTTCTCCTTTTTGCTTGTGTAGACAGAGGAGTTCAGGGATGACCTCCATACTGTTACTCAATTGCTGTCCATTGTGGATTCCACTGTAATGGTCCAGACTTACTGAAGCATGGGGTCTCAAAAGAGGAAGAAATGGAGAATACGGGAAGTGAAATATTTGACTCTTAATGGTCATTTTCTTTTTCTTACTAGTAATAGTTGAAAGCACTGAAAAGGTTAACTTAATTTGAGGGGAGAAAGGCCATGTTTGGAGTTCCCTAGGGCAACAACTGGGTTACTTAAAGAAATGGTTGAGATGAGTTCAGGACTGCTGGATTCACTGGGCCAGAGGCCCAGAGTCATGAATATGAATGGATGATGTAGAGAAGAGAAAAATTGAAACAGTGCTTTTAAGTGATTATGTGTTAGATGATTGTACTGGGGATTTAGGCTTCTCCTATTAAGCATTATGAAATGGACACACATGTGTGATAAAAAATGAATATTGGAAATTATGATTAGATATCTTTTAGACTATCCTGCTTACATGTACTAAAAGAAGAGTTAGAAATTGCCCAGTAGATACAGGCTTTTGTTTTAAGTCAGTGTAGACTAAAAAGGCTTTTAAAATTTTTAAGCAAGCAGTTTGCCTTTAGGAGCTCTGGTGGCTCAGTGGGTTATGCATCATGCTGGTAACTGAAAGACGACTAGTTTGAAACCACCAGCAGCTCCACAGGAGAAAGAAGAAATGAGAAGCTTCACAGAACTGACAGTAAAGATGTACAGTCTTGGAAACTCATAGGGGCAGTTCTACCTTGTCCACAGGTCACTATGAGGCTTAATTTCCTTGATGGCAGAGGTATAGTTTGCCTTTGGTTGCACCAAGGCTTGAAAAGTCTGTGCTCATCTGAGGAAACCCCCTTTGAGGACTGAAAATTCAAGAAAGCCAGAAAGCAATCTGGTATTCTCATTAAGTGACTTGCTAGATTCACTTGTTAAGAGGAAGTGGGGTTGGAGAGATGGGCTGAGTGCAGACATGTTCCACGGCATCTATTGACTTTGTCTACAAGCTAAATATGAGGCACAGGTGGAATAGCTTACTGATCTGAAGTTTAAAGAATTTAGTAGAACCTGAGCCTATAGGCTTGAGGAGGTTAGGGCACATATGAATATACGAATCCGCAAAATCATCTTAAGTACAAGAAGGACTATGTAACTCCCATACTTGATCTGATCCTTCCCATTTGATCTGGTTATGGCAAGAGGTGAGCTGACCAGAATCCAACTGAATGAAAACAGAAAGATCTTGACTTTGTGAGTTAGTTTACATTGCTA
>NW_022103928.1:2638265-2647329 GCF_000313985.2 Echinops telfairi | reverse complement strand
AGTTTGGAGTTCCCTAGGGCAACAACTGGGTTATTTAAACAATTTCTATTCGTCTTTGTTTAGAGCAGGGGTGCTAACACTTTTTCAGCATGCAAGCTACTTATAAAATGATCAAGTCAAAATGATCTCCCAACTACAAAAATGCAAAACAAATATTTATTTATTACATTTATTCATAAATGCATTCAGAATTCTTTATATGTACAATGTATGTTTATGTAACTTGCATAACTGCATGAGTCCATATCGCACAACACAATTAACTATGGACATTTTTGGTCATTACCTGAATTTACTCTGATGACTTGCACTGAATGGAATGAGCCAGGGATGCATAGTCCAGACAGTAGCTGCTGACAGCCAGCCTCAAGCATACCTTCAAATGATCATCAGTAAAAAGAGGGGGATGGAGGAAAACCTCTCTCTCAGATCACAGTCTGTTGATGTATTTTTGAGGATGTGGACTATTTTATTTCCATAAAAGAGATATTGTGAAGAATTTGACCTCTCTTATTCTTCCTGCTGGTTTTGATCCTGTGTCTTGTTCCTCGGGACTTGGACTGGTGGCTAGCCATTTGTCTTGCCAGCCCTGTGAGCTGTTGAAGGCTTGACATATTACCTGCCTTGGGTCTATTGGACTCAGCGTCCAGTGGCCTGTGGTCTTCCTGTCTTCTGTTTCATCTGTCTGTCAGTGCAGCAGCTCTGTTAGAAAAGAATAGTCTCTCAAGCTTAGCATATTTCCCATAGATTTGTTAGATTGTGTGAGCTGCTTGCTTGATATAAACTTCTTTCTTGATATAAATGTCTTTCTTACACATATATGAGTGTCACTGGTTTTGTTTCTCTTATAAAACAACAACAAAAAACAAAGATGAAAACAGACTAAACCAGATCCCTGGTAGCATAGTGGTTACATGTTGGGTGTTGGTTTATTAATCCCAGGGTGAGCAGTTTGATGCCAACGGTTGCTGCTTTCTGCTCCCATGTACAGTTCGTCTTAGAAAACCACAGGGGCAGTGATACCCTGTCCCATAGGGTTGCTTTGAGTCAGTATTGACTTAATGGCAGCAAGCTTTGAGTTTGAACACGAAGTATAAGAAAGAGAAATGAAAGAAAGATATCTCTGAATACAGGTACTTGCCATCATAAACAATTTGTTCATCACATTTATTATTCAATGCAAAACGGTCAGTTTAGAGGTGATATAAAAAGCAGTCAGATGAGCCACAATTTGGTGTCAGCACCTTACCTATTTTCTGCCACAATATTCTACAGAAAAAAATAATTATTACATTTTCTATTCATCCTATATAGGACAATAAGCAAATCAAGAAAAGAGGTAGCAGAAAATGCCCTCACATTTTCTAAAAATATCTCTAATTTGTAGCAAAATATTTTTGCAATGAACAATGTATTCACTATGCAGAATCATCCTCTGAGTGTCTCCATATCACTAAATATAAAGCTAAAATATATAGTCTTGCCAAACTAGTTTTAATCACATAAAATGCCTGATATGGGGCAGCCTTTGGCTTACCCACACAAGCAAAAAAATATCTCATATGGTTTAACCTAGTTTAAAATAAGTATCATTTAAAATGATATAATTTAAAATATTGTTGGTTTTAATCACATTCTTTTTTCTTCAAAATGATTTTATTGAAAACAAAATATGATGATTAAGGTAACCCTAGAAAGTTATAGAACAGTTTAACCCATGCATTAATTTTTGCTTAGTAAGTTATTATTTTATCATACTATCTTCATTTCTTTAATACTATTTTCAGAAATAAATATCAAAGATTTAAATTTTCCTGAATATATTTAGATTTGGTATAGCCTGTTTTGTTTCAAAGTTCTAATTTAGCAGTATTTACAGTGTACCCCAAATCTTTTTTTTTTTTAAGATCTTAAAGTTTCTTATTTGAAAAAAGGAAACTCATGTATTCTTGGATATAAAACCTGTGTTAAAATAATTTGTGGAGCATAAGGATCTTAAGGAAAAACTCAATTCAATTTAAAATTCATCAGGAGAAACATAATTACAAAGGACGTTTTCCCACATTGCTTTCATTTTAAAATTAATCTAGCTAATATTTATTACATTTATATAGACTAAATATCTTCTACAAGTAGCTTTGTCATTATGTTTCTAATGGTGATCCTTTAAAAACCAAACCCTGAACTTGTAAGAACCCAAAGGGGTTGTAGGACGTTCTTTTTGAAAGCAGTCTCTAAAATTCAGTTACTTTAAAGAATACAGACGCATGATGTGGGAATAGGAATAAGAAAGTTAAAGAAATATCTGCCCAGAATCTATTATTACTATTGTTTTTACTTTAGTGAAACTACCTCCCTGCCACACTTAGTCCAAGTTATAACCAAATTAAAAGAGTTTCTATGTAGTAACTTCTGACTGAAGAAAAGTAGATGTATTTGAATTGTGGGGCTGATGAAGAATATCCAAGGACAAGAAAGCCTATCTTGGAAGAAATAAGGCCAGAGAGCTTCTTAGAAGCAAGGGTGGCACGACATACTCTGGGCATATTGTCAGAGAGACCAGTCCCTGGAGAAGGACCAGTCCCTGGAGAGAAGAAGAGGAAGCCCTCAAGGAGATGGATGGACACAGTGCTACAACAATGGGCACAAGCATAGAAACAAAAGAGGATGGCACAGGACTGGGCAGTGTTCATTCGGTTGTGCATAAGGTTGGCATCATCAAACCTGACTCAATTGCACTTAACTACAACAACCAATTCTGATTCATGGTCTATCAGAGTAGAACGATGCTCCCTAGAGTTCACAGCGGTTGATTTTCTGGAAGTAAATCTCTAAACTTTTCTTCTAAGGCACCTCTGATTGGACACAAGCACCAATCTTTCATTGAACAACAAGGTGCATTAACCATTTGGACACCCAGAACAAATACAAATACAAAACTGAAAACCCAGTACCATGAAGTTGGTTCTACTCATAGATACTCTACAGGGTTAAATCAACTCTAACCTGGATCTTAATCCCTAAGGGTGAGTGAATAAAACATATCTGACTCAACAGTATATTCAACCTTATGGACTTACAGGTATTGATTAAAGCATGCACATGTGACCTGTACCAGACTTACACTTGGCATTCTGATGGTACTAGTTAAGGAGAAGTGATCTGGACAGTGTAATTACAGCTAGGAGTCAACACAAGAAGAAAAATAGTTTTTTAAAAAAAAGTAAAAACTTGAGCAGTGAGAGAGAATGGATCCTGGCAACACTGAGTTCCTTGATACACCTGTGCCTGAGACTAGATCTTCTCATGACTTTTCATTCCAGCAACAATAAATGTTTGTAGTCTTGTCTCCAAGTTGATTTAGTTCACTCATGAGAATAAGCGCTCATGTCTCTTGTGCAACTTCTCATTATCCCAGTTTATACTAGGAGTTAAGGGTTAAGATGACTGTGTTGGGCCAAGTTGACTAGAGAAACAAATCCAGAGATACTCATATATGTGTAAAACAGAACTTTATATCAAGGTATAATTGAATAACAAGGCAACATCCCAGCCCAGTCCAGATCAAAGTCCATACATCAGAAATTAGCTTATAAGTACAATACTAGTCCATAAAGCCTTCTTCACACTCATGCCACATGCACTGATGCAAAATGCAGGAAGATCACAGGCTGGTGGGCTCAAATTCTTATGGATCCAGCGGTGGCAGACAAATCTCCAGGATACTGATTGCCATCAAGCTTGGCCCCAACAGTTTCTCCAAGTGACTCACAGAAGGAAGTGAAGCAGAGAGAGAGGTTCTCTCAGGGCTCAGCATGTGACCTCGTGGCTTGTCAACAGGAGGGTAAAGGCAGAGAGAGTGTGTGGCTTGCTTCCCAGGAAGAAAGAGGGGGAAATTCCCAGAATCCTCAAGGCCACACCCACAAGGAGGCATCATCAGGTCATGACCTGATTGACAGGCTAGACCCCATCCCTACACTTATTTATCAAGTTGACATAAAATTGTGTAACTACCACAATGACTAAGACGTAACTCTGCACTTGCCTGAAGTTGAGAGTTTGATAAAGAATATATATGCAAATAATGGACTTAATATAAAGCTATATGTATAAATTAGAACATAAAATCAATCACATTTTATGTTTAAAAATTCTGAGCAACAGAGATCTTAAAATACTATGGCAAGTGATAAAATTTTCACATTCTGTCATGGAGCCTTATTTTATTTTCTCAATAAAACTTCATGTAGTTTCTTAGCAGAAACTGACTTGGTCATTTTTATTCTTTAAAAATATAATTTCACAGGATTTTATTTTCCAATTTGCACCAATATCCTCACCGAACAGAGTACAGGAAAAACCATGTGTTATCTTTGTGCTCTAGCTAGTTGTGATAATTAAGGAGTGCCATTTTAAGAAGATCATTAAGATTTTGAGAGATGAATAAAATTTAATGGCCCAGTGGTTGTTCAAAATAATCTGCAAACTTGAGATAATTTGGATGCTAATTCTTCATAGTTTCTCTATATGTTAACAGACTATTCACTTATCAAAAGTGTGTATTATGAAGAGGAAGATAGCATCCTACTAGAGGAGTGCATGAGCCTGGGGAGGCAGCAAATGGGACAACAGGGAATGCCATTGGGATGCCTGGTAAGTAATTTCAGTTGCTGAATGCAAAAATTATGGTCTGAAATGAAACCTCCATATAATTCACAATTAAATTGTCTTAAAGTATATACCTACTACTATCTTCTTTAGAGCCATGAAAGGGAATTTAGTATGTGGGTGGTAAACCCTGGGTGTTAGTGGAGTCTGGATGTATAGTCACCACAAAGAAGGAAGCTCTCTGACCACCAGGAGTGCCTGCCCAGATGGTTTCATGAAAGCGAAATAAACTTCTATTGCACTAAGAATTTGAAATGCTGGGGTTAGCTTCTAACATCATCTTGTGCTCTGGAACTGCCACTCACAAAGGTTAGAGTATATACCCAAGGACCCTCATCTAACAAATGATGAGACTAAGTAGGAACCCAGTAAGCCTGTGCTTTATATCAATGATAACATTGCATAATTAAACCTCCAGATTTCTCTTGCTCTAGATACTTTGCATTATTATTGTTATTATTATTATTATTACAATAGAAATCATAAGAGTAAGTTGTCAATACAACTTTGTTTTTGAGTTCTCCAGTTTTAAGCAATGGATCAAATAAATTACATAATAAAATTTTAAGACAGAGGTGCATATATTTTCATGGACTGTAATTTATCTAGTTAAATAAATATATTTTCCAAAACCTGAAACCAAACTCATTGCCATCAAGTTGATTCTAATATAGGCTTCCAAGTTCAGATTATAGGACAAAGTACAACTTCTCTTTAAGGTTTCCAAACCTGAAAAGCTTTGTGGGAATAGACAGCTTCATCTTTCTCCTGAGGAAGGATTCATGGGTTAAAACTGCCCACCTTTTGGTTTTCAGCCCCAAACATTTCCCACTCTGTCCCCAGAGCTCCCCAGTAAGACAATTGCTGTTTTCAGCCCTAAACATTGCCCACTCTATCCCCAGGGTTCCCCAGTAAGACAATTGCTATTTTCAGGCCCAAATATTGCCCACTCTGTCCCCAGGGCTCCCCAGTAAGACAATTCCCGTGATTGTCTTCTAATGCCTTCTAAATTTGCTACTTCCCTTCTATTTCTGTTCTTCCTTCTCATGGGCAAAAAACGATTGAATGACACAGGGAACATCAAAGGAACACAGAAGGACAGCAAAAAGGACTTGTTGACATCCAACCATTTCAGAAGGCAGCATGTGATCAAAAGTCAATGATATGGAAGGAAGAAGTCTAAGATGCATTGAAGTAATTGTAAAACAAAAAGGTTCTTTTGTTTTGTTTAAGCTCCAGGGCCTGTTGGAATACCAACCGAGAGGTTTTAACAAAAGGTGCGACACTGGAAATATTCCCTTGCCTATATCAAGAAATTTGAACAACAGAAACCAACTTGATAAGATCCATAGTTGTGCCCATTTCTAAGAAGGTTGATCCGATGGTATGATGAAATTATCAAGCAATATCATTAATATCAAGTAAAATTTTGCTGAAGATCATTCAAAAGCAGTTGTAGCAGTATGTCAAGAGGTAAGTGCCAGAAATGAAGCTAGTTTCAGCTGAGGACATGAAACAAGGAATCTACCTCTTTTTTCCCCAATTTTCTTCCTTTCACTGTGCAAGACATTCCAATATGTGGGTCATGAAAAAATATGCATAATATTATGGAGAATGGGACTTCCAGGATACCTGATGGTCTTCGTGTGAAATGTGTCCATAGACAATGAAACAGCCTTGGGAACAGAACAAGGGGATGCACTGTGGTTTAAATTCAGAAGAGTTGTGCATCTGGGTTGTACATTTCTCCATACTTAATTAATCTGTGTGCTGAGAAACTGGACGTTTTGAAGAGGAGCATAGCATTAGAACTGGGGAGACTCATTCCAAACCTGCACTATACAGATGGCACAACCTTGCTTGCTGAAAGCAATGAAGATGAGGACTCAAAGCACTTACTGTTGAAGACCAAGGGTTACAGACTTCTGTACGGAGGACACCTGGACATAAAGAAAATAAAAATAATCACACCTGGACCAATAGTCAGCATCATAATAAATAGAGAAAATATTGAAGTTGAGGATTCCATTTTGCTTGCATCCACAATCAATGTCCATAGAAGCCATGATAATGAGATCAAATGACACACGTTATGGGATACATTTTCCACAAAAGTCTTCTTTGAATTGTTCAAAAGTGAAGATTTTACTTTGAAGACCCAGTTGCACCTGACCCAAGCCATAGTATTTTCAATCACCTCTTATGCATATGGAGATGGATTATGAAAAGGAATGATTGAAGAAACATGATACTTTGGAATTATGGTGTTGTCAAAGAACACTGAATATATCATGTACCACCAAAAGAGCAAATCATGATCATAACAATACATGTTGGGACAAGTACAGTCAGAATGCACCTCAGAACCAAAAATGAAAAATCGTCTTGTGTTGTTCCTGGAAAAGGGTCTTATGCTGGATAAAGTAGAACATCCGTGCAGAAGAGGAAGACTGTCAATGAGATGGATTGATTTAGTGGCAGCAGCTATGGACCCAAACATACAAATGATTGTGAACATGGCACAGGACCTGACAGCGCTTCTTTATACATTGAAACCAACTAGATGGCTTCAAGCAACAGCAAAGGTCTGAAGCCAGGAATCTGTGCTTCCACCATATGGAAGTAGACAAACACAAGAAAACCAGAACTAGAGTACTCAGAATGAAGAAAAGGGCAAAAGAAAACTGAAAAGAGAAACAATAGAGCCCTAAATGAAATCAAATGCTACTTCTCTGTATTGTTGTTAGGTGCCATTGAGTCGGCTCTAAGCCATAGTGACGCTGTGCACAGCAGAACAAAACACTGCACGGCCTGCGCCATTCTCACAATTGTGCCCAGGCTCGAGGCCACTGTTTCAGCCACTGAATCAACCCATTTCCTTGAGGGCCTTCCTCTCCACCCCCTCCCCCACCTCCTCCACTTTACCAAACATGATGGTTTTCTTCAGGGACTGGTCTCTCTGGACAATATGCCCAAAGCATGTGAGATGAAGTCCTGCCAGCCTTGCCTCTAAGGACAACTGAGGCCTTACTTCTTCCAAGACAGATCAGTTTGTCCTTTTGACAGTCCATGGCACCATAATTCAAATGTATCCATTCTTCTTTGGTCATCCTTATTCAATGTCCAGCTTTCACATGCATATGGGGCATTGGAAAATACCCTGGCTTGGGTTAGGCACACTTTAGTCTTCGAAGTAACATCCTTGCTTTTCAATACTATAAAGTAGTCTTGTGCAACAAATTTACCTAATGGCAGCACATTTTTTAATCTCTTGCCTTATGTTTCCATGAGCAATAATTGTGGATCCAAGCAACACTAAATCTTTGACAACTTAAACTTTTTCTCCTTTTAAAATTTGTATGGTTTCACTGTTCCATCAAGGACAAAATAAAGGAAGTGAAAATCACCAAATCATTAAGGAAAGAGGGCTAGAGTCCCTAAAACACTCAAATACTAGCGAGGATATACCATCATTCCTAACTCTGCCTAGGAATGTGAGGACCTACAGAAAATGGACAAAACTTTATAAAATAATGACTACAAAAGCTCAAACAAGAAAATCCATCATATTTACTGACTCTTTATTGTAACATTAACTCATCCATGATAGATATTAGGTATGAATAAATAAATATAGCTAAACATATTAAGGGCTCTATTTTTGTCATGGGATTATTTAAACAATGCATAATAACAAATTCTTTCAAACTTCAAGGTGAAATTACCTAATAGGCAAAGGCATTAACTAAAAGCATACACGCCTGCAATATTTAAAAAAGGCAAGTAGAACAAACTTTCCTTAAGGATCTTGCAAAAGTTCACTACGATTGATGTATGTAAAATGGAAAGTTCCAACAGTTTCTATACTGAGGTTAGTGCTCTAAATCATAAAATCTAGAATAAGGATGACAACGAACATACTGCTTTTAGAAAAGTAACTTAGAAGATTGTGATGTTCTACATCATGCTGTCTGAACTGATTTTAAAATTATATCAATGTGGAGAGATTTACTGAGCTTAAATACCATTTAAATAAAATAAATGATAGCTTGTGAGTACAGGGTTTGACACAGAAGTTAAACGGCTTTACCAGAAAATAGGAGATGCCACAATCTTCTTCCCAAGTTTGGCTTAAGATATTCTACAGGGAGAGGCAAAGTGGAAGCGAGTAACACTGGGGCATTTTCAGATGTTTGTAGTCAAGTGTTATATTTAGAACATAAGTAATCGACCTGAATTTTGTTGGACTGTGAGTCTGGCAAAGCAAAGATTATATCTGTGTTAGTCTGAATACTTTAGAGAAACAAATCCACAAAAACTTATGTATAAGAGAGAGTTTTATATAAAGGTTAAGTGCACATCAAGAAAACATCCTAAGCCAGTGCTGCCCAAGCCC
>NW_022103928.1:2620652-2636534 GCF_000313985.2 Echinops telfairi | reverse complement strand
GTTCGACACCCCGTGATCACACAGGTTGATATGTTGTTCCATGTGGGCTTTTGATCTCAAACAGTTGACTGCTCTGAGGTGTGGTCCCTCCCAAGTGTTCCTGTTCGCCTTAGAAAACTGTCCATTTTGGACTGAAAAGTGAGCCATGCTTGGTGTCAATTCATTTCCAGACCTGAACAGGGATGACCAACCACATTCTTGGAGGCCCCACCAGTATCGACTCAAACAATAAGACTGAGTTTGAGCTTTGTTTCAGACCTTTCTCCCACTTTATCCATGGTCTTCTAATTTGATGCATCTCAGAATAGTTGGGAGTGGTAGTCAAGTACCACATAATTCTTCTTCACTCAGGTTTTGGAAATGAATATTTGCATGGTCATTAGTCCATTAGTTTGATGGTTTCCATGTGTCTTTTGATTTCTATCCCTCTTGTGGAAACGAGCCACCGTAGGTGGCTAGTCATAAGGTTTTAAGAACTCAGTCACTACTTACATAAGTAGGTATTAGAACAGTTTTTGTGAACTATGTTATGCTATTTGGCTGTGCTGTCTCCGGAGACTATGATCCTGAGACCATAGGCCCAGTGACTCCTTTCCTCAAGATGCTTGTTTAGATTGAAGACGTTCACCCTCTGTATGTTTTATTTCATGAGTGGCTATATTAGCAGCAAACAAAATGACATATTCTACAGTAAGACTATACTCTGTCAAATTTATATATATCTCCAAGTCTATTCCCACTCTCTCCCCCCACTGGTTCAGCCTGTGTGTCTATCCATATATTATTGTTTCTGTGCATTTGTGTGGATAGCAGTACGTAGTAGTGCTTACCTCAATTGCTATCAACTCTTGTAAAGTTTCCAGTGTTTTCTTCTGCTTCAATTAATTTTTGCAAACTTCCCTCTTGCTTTATATGACTCTTCTTCGCCCAAGTCAGTCACTTCCACTCCCTTACCCTCACACATCTGGTAACAATCAAAGAATGTTGCTTTCACTATGCAAATATCTTTCTTCTTTTTTTTAAATAAATAGTTTTACTGGGGCCTCTTACAGATCTTATAACAATCCATACATCAAAGGTATCAAGCACAATTGTACTTGATGTTGCCATCCTCATTTTCAAAACATTTTCTTTCTACTTGAATCCTTGGCATTTATTTTTAAAAGAGTCACTCACAATAGGACAAATAGTTTATGCTCTTCTAATTTTGATTCTGTGCTTCCTCCAAACTTTTAACCCACGTACTTTCCAAAGCTGGTCATTTCTTATGCTTAGTGGACAAACTGTTAAGATAATGGCTACTAGCAAAAGGTTGGCAGCTGAAACACGCATAAGTGCCTCCAAAGAAAGGCCTGGTGCTCCCCTTCTGCAGAGTCACAGGTTTGAACATTGTGTGGAGCAGTTCTATTTTATTAAAACTCTCTGGGGTCCTCATAAGTCTTTGTTGATTAGACAGCGGGTCAGTTATTTGGTTTACTCGTGTTTGTATTTGTACTTTCAGCTAGCATTTTCTAAGCACTTTGGGAGTGAGTTTATTTTTCAATTGAGCAATGATCACCTGCCCTATAATTTTGTAAGCAGGTTCATGGGTGGTAGAGATGATTTTGGCTGAAAAACTAACCAAAGAGTCCTGGTTTGAACAATCCTAATGGCAGACCTGAGGATTGGTTTCTGGGAAAATGGCGGCCGGAGAGTTTAAAGGCAGTTCTTCTTTTACACACAGGCTCGTTATTAGTCAGAATCAACTCTGGGATTGGCTTTGGACTTGTGTGGTAAGCACTTTATGGTCATGATTGTTCTCTTGTTTTCCCCCTTCTAATGTCTTTTAGAAGGAGAACAGCATTTGTACTAGTGGACGTTTGGGTTATTAATGGGAAGAACCTGTGCAGAATAAGGCATCATTGATCCCTTGTGCAGCTTCCCAAGCACTGTAATTAGCTGGCATTGACTTTTGAGTCACAGTCACTGCCCATGACCACCTCTTTCATTGCTTTCATTATGTAAATTATGCTTTTATTCCTGCCACTGTCAGAGATTTGTACTGGGAAAAAATGGCGCTCGTTCATCATGGAGTAAAGCCATGGGCCCAATTTGAATCTAATGGCAAAACAATGAAATTGGTTTGGGAAAAAAATGTGAATCACCTAAATCTAAATTCTTAGAAAAAAATATCTCTCACCCTTGCCCTGCATGTAGTGGCTGTTATAATTAGTAGAATAATAAAGCATCTGATAATTGAACAATAACAGGATAGAGCTTATCTGTTTATCAATTTAGTTTTCTGAACTGTTGTAGTATAGTGTGCTTTGAATGAAATAATTAGTGTTACAATATGCAAGGGAGCAAACGTAATGTTGAAGAGATTATTAAAAAATGGTTAGAAATGACAATTTTAGATCATTTTAATTTAGTAATTGGAAGACTGTGTGTAGGGGGAATGAGTAAGTAACATAACAAAAGTAAAATTGTTTTATGTTAGGAGGATAAATGACAAAAATGTAGAATATCCAGTTTTCAGCATCATTTATTATTTTCCCAAGAATGTTATTTCATCCCTGTATAACTTTTAAACACAATTTTACTGCATATGTTAAAATATACATATTGTTCCTATAGTATGAGATAACTCTTGCCTGTAATTTTTTTTCTAACTAATGTGTTGACTGAGGGATAACATCCTTTGAACAGTATCACGTAAATGACAGAATTTTAAAGTTATAAGAACAATAGATTTTAATCAAGGTAAATTTCCACTACAAATTGTTTCTACATTAATTATTTAAAACTGTAGAAGTGTGAGAGTGAGGTAATGTGTGTCACATGTGTGTGTATTTAACAGTCTTCAAAATACATTTAGTATAGTGTTTCAGATGTATTTCAGTTATATTTCATTTTTTCATTCTCACTAACAAAAAATCCTAATATGAAAGAGAACATTAGCGCTTTTTTTCCAGAATAGCAAGAGTCCTAATTATGATTGCATGTGGTACCTTTAAGGCTTGCAGTTGGTGCCTGGCATGAAATGAATTACAGATAAAGAAATAGATAAGGTTGTGGACACATGGCTTTTGAGATGGAGTTCTTTAGCACCTTGAAGGAACTCATTTTCTCCTGCTCAGGCTCTGAGATTTTCTGTTTGACTCTTCCCCAGACTTCTGCCCCATCCAAAAATCAACTTCAAGTCTACCTCTTTCAAGTCAGATCCAATTCATATGCCCTCACCATGTACATTAGTTTATACTCTTTTTATGCATCTGTAAGACCATTTTGTTTTTGTTTTTTGTTTTTATTTCTTTCTTTTTTTTTTTTTTTGCTTTAAAAAAAATTTTTTTAAGACCGTTTTGTTATGTGAATGACCTGATGTCTCTATTTCATTGCCAGGAGATAAGGATCTGGGATGCCTGGCACTCTTTCACCCAAAGACAGAAACCAAGCTGATGTGAGAAATTCTAAGTTTACTTCTGCAAGTGCTTGACAGAAGGAAGTAGTGGGGCTTGCTTCTCAGATTGAGTGAAAATCAAACAAGTTATATATCATAAACTATGTGGCACGTTCAAGGCTATGATTAACAGGGTTGTTACAATGAACAGAGGGAGGGATGACTTTAGCAATGAGGCAAAGGAGACACAGTTCACAAGAACCATGCTAGGGCCTGCCTGTCAGGCAGTACTCCTTGAAGTTCCATGCTCCAATCTAAAGGCCCTTGCTTGCCCAGATAGCTTTGTTTGTCAAAACGGCATTCATTACTAGGCTAGAGCATCCTTATTCATTACATTTAAAAAGTGTGATAACGCTTGTACCCACTGCATAAATTTCACATCCTTACTCCCAACTTGCAAGTTAGGAAACCTTCAACTTTTTGAGTCCTACGGATTTGTTTTCTCTTGTAAGTAGACAAATTTTGTTGTTGTTGCTGTTAGGTAACTCCCAGCCAGTTTCCACTCACAGTTACTCTACAATAGAACAAAACAGTGCCCAACCCTGTACAATTCTCACAATTGTTCTTATGTTCGAGCCTATTGTTTCAGCCAAGGTGTCAATCCATGTTGTCGTGGGTCTTCCTCCCTTTTACTAACCTTGATGTTCTTTTTCCAGAAACTGGTCTCTCCTAACAACATATTCAAATTGTGTGAGATGAAATCTCACCATCCTTGCTTCTAAGGAGCATTCTGGCTGCACTTTTTTCAAGACATGTTTGTTTGCCCTAATGGTAGTCCATGGTATTTCCAATATTCTTCACCAACATTATAATTCAAATGCATCGATTCGTCTTAAGTTTTCTTTAGGTACAACCTTCATGGCATATTAGGTAATTGAAAATACCATGACTTGGGTCAAGCAATACCCTTGCTTTTCAACACTTTGAAGAGGTTTTGTGCAGCAGATTTATCCAGTGCAATGTGTCCTTTGATCTCTTTGCTTCTGGTCCATGAACATTGATGGTGGATCCAAGCAAGACACAATTCTTGACAACTTTCACTATTTTCTCTGCTTGTCATATTTTACCTGTGGGTCCACTTGTGATGATTTTGATTTTCTTTACATTGAGTTATAGTCTACACTGAAGGCTGTGATACTTGATCTTTATCAGCAAGTACTTCAATTCCTCTGCACCTTCAGGAAGCAAGGTTGTGCTATCTTCATGTAACAGGTTGTTGATGAACCTGTCTTCCAACCTGATGCTGCATTCTTCTTTATACAATCCAGCTTCTCTGGTTATTTACTCAGAATACATGTTGAATAGGTATGGTAAGAGGTCACAGCCATGATGTAAATTGTCCTTGATTTTAAACCCTGCAGTATCTCCTTGCTGTGTTTGGAGGAGTGCTTCTTGACCCATGTACATGTTCCACCATTGCTTACTGTCCCTCATTTTTTTAATTTTTTGATAACTATTTTGAAGTTTTTATAGGTCTGATCAAGCTCTTCTTTCCCCAAGCTCATTATTTTCCTTTGTCTCTTATGTTTTCCATTCATATCATATTTTTTTCAAGAATTCAAATTGAGTTACTTTCTGCATAATTTCTCTCCATATTGTTTTTCTAACATTATAGAATACCTTGAGATACCACTATCTATTTTTGGGTCTTTAATACAACATTGTTGCTGCCAGATCAATTTTCACAGAGAGGAGATGCTTACCTATGCTTTACTGACTATGAAAAGGCATCTGACTGTGTGGATTGCGCCTAATTATGGATCATGTTGGCAAAAATGAGAACTGCAGAACATTTCATTGTTCCCATAAAGCAAGATGCAGTTGTTTAAACAGAGCAAGGGGACACTTCTTGGCTTAAAATCAAGAAAGGGGTAGATCAAGGTTGGATCCTTTCATGATATTTATTGAATTTGTATGGTAAAACAATAATCTGAGTATATGAACTCATGAACTCATGCTATATGAAAAAGGTAGCATCATGTTTGGAGAAAGGGTCAGAAGCAACCTTCAATATGCAAATGATAAAGCCTTGCTTGCTGAAAATGAAGATGGCTTGAAGCACTGGCCAATGAATATCAAAGACTATAGATTCTAATATAGATCGCATCACAATATAGGGAAAATAGAAATCCTCACAATTGTACCAATAAGTAACATTATGATTTTAAAAAGAAAGAATTAAGTCATAAAGCATTTCATTTTACTTGAATCTACAACCAATTTCCATGGAAGCAGCAGCGAAGAAATCAAGTGATGTATTACATGGCTGTGGAAGCCCTCTTTAAAGGACAATGAATGAACAAGGCAAAGTGAAGAACAGCTGACGCCTTTGAAATATTGTGTTGGCCAAGAATACTGAGAACACCATACACTGCCAGAAGAGCAAACAAGTTTGTCTTGGAAGAAGTACAGTCAGAATATATCTCAGAAACGAAGATGGTCTCATGTACTTTAAATGTGTTATTAGCAAGGACCTGTCTCTGGAGCCTTAGAGAAGGGGTGGGAAAGAGGATAACTTTGAAAGAGATGGCTGGATACAGTGCCTGCAACAACAGGCACAGAAATAACCATGACGGTGGGGGTGGTGCTACATTAGGTAGTCTGTCTTTCTGTTGAATTTAGAGTTACTATAAATAGGAACCAACTGGATGGCACTGAAGAATCATTTAATTAAAGCTACAAAAAAGAGCAACAACAAAAACAGCGTATTATATGTGCTTTCATTAGTATTCTTGATAAAAATGAGGAGTGAGCTTATACATAGTAAAGGTAGGTGCTCCAATTTTACATACAGAGCTAAGTAGTACCAGCGACTTCACTTGAACACGTTTATATCAGTGCCCTGGTGGTGTCGGACTCACACATTGAGCTGCTAACGTCCATGTCGGCAGCGCGAGACCACCAGCCGCTCTGCAGGACAAGGTTTCAAGAGCGACAGTCTCAGAAACCCACCAGGGCGCTTCTACCCCATCCTATAGTGTTGCTATGAATCAGACGGCAACAAGTTTGGTTTTCTTGGGGTACTAATCCCCAAACTATCACACTTCTTACACGTTCACTGTACCCTCACAAGTCTCTGCTTCTTTCCCCACTCCCATCCATTTTGCAAAAAAGTAAAGAAGTGAGCAATTCATGCTCTTTAAAAAACAAAACCCCAAAACACATTGCATTCACTTACTTATATCCAAAAGTACTGGCAAGACACTGGGAATCATAACTGCTAATCCCACTTCAGGGTCATGTTTCCTCTTGTCTCTAAGGAGAACTGGTGGCACAGTGACAAAGGTTTCCAGAGCTCACGGAAAGAAAAGGCAGCAGCTCTAATTCACCAGCTGCTTCACAGGAGCAAATTAGGACAGGCTGCTTCCTTAAGAGACTACAGCCTTGGGTCACCCTGTGGGGAAGTTCTACTCCAACATACAGGGTTATAGTGAGTTGTAATAAACTCCATGACAATGAACTTTTTGCCTGTCTTTGCACTCCAGTCACACTGGTTTCTATGAGAAGCCCAGCAAAATGCTTTTTCACATTCATCTGATAATAGTCATCGATTGAGCTGTCCTCTCTACTTTGAATATTTTCCACTTTTTGCCATTCTGGTACAATCTTTTTTCTTCTTTAAGATTCATATAAAATGATAAGTGAAACAAAATTGAATAACAATACTGTTTCTTTGTTATTATTGGGCTTTGTCACGTCAATTCCTCTTCCATTTGCAATAGAATTGAACTGCTCCATTGAGGTCTCATGAGGTCCCTGGATGGATTTGATTTTTCAAACTTTTTGCTAAGCAGTTGTCCATTGACTTGCTGCCTGGCCAGGGTTCCTTAACAACACCACCAATAATAACAGCATCAAATATGTTTTCTGTTGCAAGCACAAAAGAACTTGAATACGCTCTATGCATTAACTCAATTCTTATCTATAACAACTAACTCAGTCTTGGACTAAAAGAGTTAATTGTTCTATCATGTGTGTTCTTATTATATTTTATGCCTTCTTCTCTTATAGCATTTTTATAGCTAATTATAGTCTCTCTTCTACTTTGCGTTCTTCCCTGAATGTTTTATAGCTAGGAAGGTATGGCTTCTCTTACTCAAAATGCTCTGGAACTCCTCCTGGAAAATAACACTTTACTCATCAAACTTCTCTATCACGACTTCCTTAGGTTAATGATGAAGTTAATACATACAAGGGAGCTTCAAAAAGTTTGTGGAAAATTGGATTGAAAAGATCATGGAAATTTCTCATGAATTTTTGAATCTCTATCTCAGGCATATGTATACTTATATGTATAGCTGCATATAGAAATATATGCATGCATAAAATTTTTCACATTCTAAAATATTGTTAGTATGATACATAATCTATGTGCAAATGATCATTTTAAAATGTGGACATGACCACAAAACTGTCTTTATTTTATTTTAAACTGCATTTATTAACATCTTCCTCAATCCCAATATTTTCCTGGAGAGATTCACTTTTCTCATTTCCTTATATGTGTTGTTCCAGGCCCTATGCTTACATATTCCTATACATATCATATGGCCAAATTTATATAATATTTATATAGCTGTATTTGTTCAGAAACTTGCTTTACTCAATCAAACTCTTGAGTATGGGCATCGTTTCTTGAGCTACTTAATGCTGCAAAGCTATTTATATTATGAATAATTCATATTTTTGCCATTTTTCTTTTGATAAGAATTTATGTTCCCTTTAATATTTTTTCCCTACAAACAGTGCTTCAATGAGCATCCTTAATACTAAATTTGTGCACATTTACATGTGATAACGCTTATTTATAGTTGGTCCTTTATCCCAAGATGTGACTTCTTTAGTATGAGATTCCATAATACTTTATCCTCCTCAGTAATGAATGTGTCCCTTTATATACAGCTGGTACAGAATGGTATTTGAATGAATGATTGAAATTTAATAATGAACAAATATATCATGGGTATCATTTATCTGGATTTACCATGTTCCTTAAGATTATTTAATATTTTTATACCACTTGCTTAAAACTGAACATTTGAAACAGCATTTCTAGGGCTACAAATTAGCTAATAGAAGACTAATTTTATAGACTTTCAGTTGTAAGGCCTTTGTAAGTTTGCCTATATTTAAAATGTTAAAACATCCTTACATTAAATATTCCTCACTGGTAAGATGTTCTTCCATTAAAATAAACCTCTACCATGCATTCTGAGCTCACTTTACAGAATTACTGACAAGTATTCTCAGAAAGTAATTTCGCTAAATAACAGCACATACTCAAGAATTAATTATTAGAGACAAGTCTCTATCACTTTGTTTACTTGGTGAGTTCTTCTCTGTTTTGTTTTTGAGAATTATGATTAAATATCAACTTGAAATAGCAAAAAAAAAAGGAAAGAGAGAAATGGAAGTGGAACAGCTCAAGTGTTTAATTCCAGCTAGTTTAACTGGCTAGCCGTGAAAAGTTCATTGCTCATCATCATGTCACATCCTGGAGCTCCACTGAGAAATTTCACCATGCACAATCACTGGCCTTTTGCATAAAACCAAATAAATGTGAATTAATAGGCTGAAGTCTAAAGTACGTTCGGCTTGCCTTTGCACATTGTCTGTTATTGAGTGCCGAAAGCAAAGGCACAAGAGGGTCTGATTTTCCTTCATTTACTGTGGCTTTCCTTTTCCAAGTTGATTCATTTTCTGATGTCACTAACATTTCTCACTAATGAACACACTGACTTCAGAGTACTGTTATCACTTGTATTGTTGGGTGCTCTCAGTGTGGTTCTGACTCACACGGCCCAGTGTGCAGCCGAAGCAAACAATGGGCATCATCACAACTGCTGGGTTTGAGCGCATGGTTGCAGCCATTATGTCAAGCCATGTTCTTGAGGACTTTTGTCTTTCTGGCTGACCTTCTATACAGTAAGACTATTTTTTAAAGTGAGCGCTTCAATCTTGAAATTGGCCTCTCACATCTTCATAAAACTAGGAATTCACTAATTCAACATCGAATGGCTTCAAAACCACAAGGCAGTCAGTAGGATAAAGATGAAGCGCTCTTCTCCTGGAAAGATTGATAGCCTAGGAAATCCAAAGAGACCGTTCTACCCTATTCCAAAGGATTGCTAAGATTTGAAGCCAATTGGATGGTAGTGAGTATGTGTGTGTGTGTGTGTGTGTGTGTGCCAATGTGTCTGACTATTTTCAAATTTGAGGTCATGAAGCTTCTAACCTAGGGCTAAGTGTCGGGGAGATTACAAAGCTCACAGCTATTCACTGAAATGTTGGCAGTTTTCACCCAGAGGTGCCGTGGTAGCAAAGCATCACAATCACCTGCTGAAAGGTCACAGTTATGTAAACTTTAGTGCTGCGCTGCCACACACGGAACTGCCCTTAGTTGGAATCAACTTGACAGCAACTGTTTAACTGGTTAATTCTAGTGGCTGAGCTTATATTCAATAGTTTCTTTCATTGATGGTGATAAAGAATATGATGTCAAAGATAAAGAAAAGGAAAACAAGAGCAGAAGTAGTAATTATGTGAATTGTGAGGATTAAACATGACAATAAGTCTTAAAATGTTCTATAAATAGATATGCTTATTCCAAGCACTATATACTATGGTACAGTAATTAGCTCATCTTTTTAAATTATAGCTGTGAAAAAGAAACACTGCATAATGTAAGGAGGTATGAACTGGGCAAATAGTCTATGTTATTTGCTATGTTCTTTACTTGTTGACTACTCCTTTGCACTATGTGCTAAGGAGTATTTTATAAAATATTTATAAAAATATTTTATTTTTATCACCAATGCAAGCATTTGATACCAAATTAACTACCATGCTTTTACTTGTTTCTTCTTCTTAGGTAGTATATTATGCATCTTAAATTATGAAAAAGAATGGCAACTACTCATGGCATTCTTAGATTGGTTCGGAATGCCTTGAACTCAGGTACTCAACATCAGTATTGCTAGATAATTTGCACTGTAAAATGTTTAGCAGCACTTATATCCTCTACTCACTGTTGTTAGGTGCCATTACCTTAGCTTTGACTCAAAGCAACCCTAAGTAAAACAGAACTCAATCATCTGGTCCTGCACCACCCTTGCAATTATTCTTATGTTTGAGCCCATTGTTGCATCCACTGTATTAATCATCCTCTCACATCTCTTCCTCTTTTTTACCAGCCCTATACTTTACCAAGTATGATGCCCTTTTCCAGGATCTGGTCTCTTTTAACAGCATATCCAAAGTCTCTCCATCCTTGCCTCTAACGAACTTTCTGGCTGTACTTCTTCCAAGACAGATCTGTTTGCTCTTTTGACACTCAGGGTACTCTCAATGTTCTTCGCCAGCACCATCATTCAAATGCATCGATTCTTCTTTGGTCTTCACTACTCAGTGCCCAACTTCTTTCACATGCATATGAGGTGATTAAAAATACCATGGCTTGGGTCAGGCACATTTTATTCCTGAAAGTAACTTCTTTGCTTTCCAACACTCTAAAGAGGTTTTGTTGGTAGTTTTACCAAAAGCTACATGTCCTTTGATCACTTGATGGCTGCTGCTTCCACGAGAATTGATTGTGTATCCAAGGAAGATGAAATTCTTGACAACTTCAATCTTCTCTTTGTTTATCATGATGTTACCTATTGGTCCAGTTGTTAGGATTTTTGTATCTTTACATTGAGTTCTGATCCATACACAAGGCTGCAAGCCTTGCTCTTCATCAGCAAGTGCTTCAAGTCCTCCTCACTTTCAGTGAGCAAGATTGTGTCATCTGCATATCACAGGTGGTGAATATGTCTTCAGTATTCATCTACTGAGTTAGTGGATACTAAAGAAGAAAGTCTATAATCCTCAAGTCAATTCTGACTTATCGTCACCCTGTGTGTTGAAGAATAAAATGATATGCTGTAGAGGGTTCCTTAGAGGCAAGGATGGCAAGACTTTTTCTTACATACTTTAGACATATTGTCTAGAGAGACCAGTCTCTGGAGGAAACATCATGCTAGGTAAAGCAAATGGGCAGAGAAAAAGAGGAAGACCCTTAATAAGATGGATTGACACAGAGGTTGCAATAATGGGCTCAGACATAGGACAATTGTCGGAATGTCACAAGACCTTGCAGTGTTTCATTCTATTATTCATGTGGTCACTATGGGTCGGAATCCACTTGATGGTACCAGAAACAAGAACATCGTAGGGTTTTCAGAATCACATCATCAGGCCTTGGGGTAGGTGGGTTTCAACACTAACCATTCTGTTATAGTCACATGTTTAGCACTCCTCAATTACAGCAGTCAAAAGTATGTCTAGATAATGTTAAACATCTCATCACAAGCAAGATCTACTCTAGTTGAGATTCATGATGTTGGAACCACCAATATTACACAAGTAATATCCAATTGAAGAATTATCTTACTTTAGAATTGGGCCTCACTTTGTAACTAAATGTCCCAGCTAGCAATCTGCTATGGAAAGTTTTGCTTCCTGTGGCATTAATGGCCGTGTTGCCCTTTGTGTCTTCTTGTTCGAAGCTGTGCTTCTGTTCTGGGGTTGAGCTATGGCATTAACACTGCTGCTAATCAGACTTAAAAGAAATGAAAGGCAGCTGCACTATTTCAAAGCATCGGGCAGATTTGGAAAAAGGTATATGGGCAAATCCTGTGAACAAACAACAGAATTTATGGACACACAGACCCTCCTGCACATTGCCTTGGAAATCCTTACCATGCTGCTGCTGTTGCTGTGGCTCATAAATCACAGACATTCCGAAAATCGAGAAAAATGCTCTCACACAACTACATTCAACCTACATTCTGATGATGACTAGAGACATCTTGGAATCATTTGTCAAAGAGGATATCTGATGAGATAAATCCTTAATCCAGTTCAGCTTTAAAGCAGCCAGAAGACTTTAAATGCATCTGATCTCAATTTCCAGTCTAAATCTTAATAATAATAATAGCAAACTCACTGCTGGGATGCTTTGTGGGGAAGAAGAAAAAGAATGTAAGGCAATATAAAGTCTCCCGAATGGCCCAGGTGCCACGGAGAAGTCTGAACAGAAAGAACTTTGATTTTTCTTCCAAACCTGAGCAACTCTGAATTACCCATCTGTGTTCTGGGAGATCAAATTGCTTTATCTCCTGCCATTCTTCCACGCTTCAGATGCTTCCGTTCCACACATGATTCCAGTTAGGTGGAAAGTGATGTATTTACTATGTGGGACTGCTGTCTTCCTGGATGCCTGTTGTCATTTCTCTGTATGCAGTTGTTCTGCGCAGCTTCTGCTCTCATAACAGCCTCTACCAAACAATGTACAGGTTGTGTAGTGTGTGACTTGTGATGGCTACATTTTCGGAGAATCTTCATTCTGAAAGAAAATTCCAGATAGTCAATCTGTACAGCCTGGCATAATGAGTCAACAAACTAGATACAGAAAAAGAGGCTATAAATTGACTGGGAACTGATATCTGATTAAGGAGCTAGCTTAAGCAAAGTGTCAGAAATCCAACATCATTTATTGTGAGTCTCAAAACACTTGCCTATCCTCTTACCATATAGAGTTGTATCCATTCATGTGCTCTCTTGTTCACTCCTCCATTTACACTCTCTTCTGTTTCTTCTTTCCTGCATATGTTCCATCTATGTCTGAGGTATCAGAATACACGAAAAGAAGACTTGGTGGCATTGCTCATTACATGTTGGGCTGCGAACGGAAATGTCCATAGCTCAAAGTAAGAAGTCACTTTGCAGAAGGGCTCCCATAAAGATTTAGAGTCTTGGAATCCCTAGGTAGCAGTCCGGTTCTGTCCAATGGGGTTTGTTATGACCAGGAATCTGCTTGACAGCAGGGCATTTTGAGTATAGTGTATTAAGAATCATTCATGATAGTTACAGTTGCAAAGTTGTTAATTCAAATGCACCAGCCATAGTTTGATTTTTGTTTTGTTTTTTATATTTTACTAAGAAACCCTGATGGTGGAATGGGTAAAACATCTGCTGTTACTACTAAGATAAATGGTTCAAATCTACCAGTCACTCCTTCATTGAAACAAGAGGCTATTTGCTCTTATGAAGATTCATAGCCTTGAAAATCCTAGGCACATTTATACCCTCTGTGCCACAGAATCAATAGGTATTAGAACTGACTGAACAACACTGACTTTGTTTGTTTTGTGTATTTAGAGGCATGTATGGTTCAGTTATAGAATTCCTGCTTTCCATATTGGAGGCATGGGCTTGATTCTAGGTGCAGCCATGACTGATTCAACTCTGTGAAGGTGCAGCCATGACTGATTCAACTCTGTGAAGGTATGCGTGTTGTTACTATGCTGAAGTGTGTCTAGCTAACTAGTTTGCTATGAGAATTCAAAGAGTTGTTGTTAGGTGCTACTGAGCCAGTTCCTACCCATAGGGCCCCAATGTACAACAAAACTACTTCTTTCCAGTGCAACACTCACAATCTTGCTTTGCTTTATCCCACCGTTGCAGCTCCTGTATTAATTCATCTCGTGCAGGGGCTTCTTCTTTTTCACTGACACTTGACTTTACCAAACATGATAGTTTGGCCCTGCTTGATGCTTTCCCTCCTGAAGAGATCACTGAAGATAGCAAAGTGTGGTGAAGGAATTAGATGGTGCCCAGCTACCAGAAGAAATAGCATCTCAGTGAGGCATCAGCTAAGTCTACATGGAAGAAGCACAAATGTCTGTGTGACCTAAGTATTGTAAATAATACAATCTAAATTTGAAGGAGGGAATGTAATAGAGATTAAATTATGCACATCCAGTTTGCAGAAGGTTATGGATGATAGTAGAAGCTCAAAATCTGTTTGCAGGATCCACACATGGATGAAACCTTCAGTGAATTTCCTCTGGGATGTGAATAGCCTTGTTATCAGACAGAAAGCATTATAGTCAATTATGGCAGATGTTAAAATGTAACAGCATATTATTTGTTCTCCCTTTTCAATCAATGCTATCAATTTTAATTATTATATGCTACCTCCTTGAAATGGTGAAAGGTCTTTAATTTCTCTTGTTGCAATGAAACTATGTATTCTTTTCAATATCTTTTGAAAATTCCTGAATCATTCAATAATTTTCTCATAGAATCAGTCATAGAATGGGAATTCCAGAACAATTCATTGTGCTCACATCAAACTTGCACATGGATCAAGAGGTAGTTGTGTGAACAGAACAAGGGAACGCTGTATGATTTAAAATCAGAAAAGTGTGTATTGTATTGTATCCGTTCACCACACTAATTCAATCTGTATGTTGAGCCAATCATCAGAGAAACTGGATCATATGAAGAAGAATATGGAATCAATTTTGGAAAAAGGCTATTAAACAACCTCTGATATGCAGATGGCACAACTTTGCTTGCTGACAGTGAGGAGGATTTGAGGCACCTGCTGATGAAGATCACGGATGGTAGCCTTCAGTATGGATTATGATTCAATCTGAACAAGACCGAAATCTTCACAACTCGACCAGTTGGTAATATCATGATAAATGGAGGAAAGGTTGAAGATGTCAAACATTTTGTCTTGCTTGGATTCACAATCAATACTCATGGAAGCAGTAGTCAAGAGATCCAAAGATGTGTTGCATTAGCTAAATCTGCTGCACAAGACCTCTTTAGGGTATTGAAAAGCAGAAACGTTACTTTGAGGACTTAGGTTTGATAGACCCAAGCCATGTGTTTTTCACTTGCCTCAAAGACATGTGAAAGGTGGCCACGGAATAAAGATGACCAAAGACGAATCGGTGCAGTTGAATTATGGTGCTGGAGAAGAGCACAGAAAGTAGCGTGGAGTGCCGAAGGACACACTCATCTGTGTTGGAAGAAGTATAGCCAGAATGTTCCTTAAAGGCAAGCATGCAAAGACTTCATTTTCCATCTATGGAATACATTATCAAGGGATACTAGTCCCTGGAAAAGGCCACCACGCTTGGTCCATTGGAAAGTGAGGGAAAAGAAGGAGGCCCTGAACAAGATGGACTGACATGGTGGCTGCAACAAAGGGCTCCAGAACAGTCGCAAGGACAGCGCAGGACCACGCAGTGTTTCCTTCTGTTGTGCACAGGTGGTTATGGGTCGGAACCGACTACGTGGTGCCTAACAGCAGCAACAGCAACAACAATATAACACTTGTTTCAGTTTCATGGATTCTGGAGCTCAAATACATTGGGGAAAAATGAGTTTAAGATACTACAATGCGGACATTGGAGACAGGGCCTGGTGCCCCAACAGGCTAGACTGGAAAACACAAGCTTTTCTTTCCTGGTATATTTTAATTTGTTCTTTGTCAGTGGCGTGATGTTGTTGCTGTTTTGGTGTACATTGTTGCTTGGTTTTGCTCTGTCTTGTTTTTGTGCATGTTGTTGTCTCCGCAGGCCTGTCTGGATAGGACAGGCTGGATG
>NW_022103928.1:2606124-2619234 GCF_000313985.2 Echinops telfairi | reverse complement strand
TTTGAGAATGATGTACAAATGCACTTTACACAATTGATGTGTGTATGGATTGCGATAACAGTTGTATGAGCCCCTAATAAAATGTTTAATAAATAAATAAATTTTAAAAAGATACTACAATGCTTAAAAATAAAGGGAAAGTGAGCACATTATTGACTGGTTTCATTTGGCACTTCTTTACTCAGTTTAAACATTTTATTCCCACATCCTGTTCCTTTCATCTTCGAAAAACACTGTTCAATTACACACTCAACTCATAACTTTATCAGACTTTCTCTGAAAATATACTACCTTGAGAATTTTTCCAGAAGTAAGAGAAAGGATTTTTAAGAGAAAATATTTTGGACTCTGTGGCCTTTCGACTATGTGAGATTTCATTTTTATTAATATTATTGTTTTATGCAGAGTGCTGATATTTTCTTGATGTGCAATATAGGGGAAATATTGTTGTATGTTTATAAACCTTCATTCCCATTCTTGGAATGTAGGTCTCACGTCATCATGCTGTAGCTGCTTCCTGTGGCTTCTGACATGCTAAAGATGAGCATTAATTCAATATGATTTGGTTGGGAATAAATGTTCAGCAATAAGAGCAGCCCTGATGATAATTTCTGTGCTGCCTTGCAAGGTGGGGAGATGGAATGTTCTTGTCCTGCCAGCATTTGATTTAATTAACCCATCAATTATTCACAAAAACTGTTTACTTAGGTTCAGCACTCTGCTAGGTACTTTGGAGCACAGTATATGTAAGAGAGTAGAGTTTGTCCTTAAGTCTGATGAGGACGAAGACAGCCACACCAAGCAGGAGGTTGTTGTCCTCAGCTGGATGCCTTTTCTTGGTGACCTCATGAGTTCAGAGCAGAACTTGCTCTGTAGGTTTACGAGGCTGTGATTTATCAGAGTCTGATTGTAAGGCTTGTCTGCCAGGTGGGGTCAGACCACCAAACTTGCAGCTGGTAAGTCAAGCTCTTGTCCACTTGCACCTCCCCCAAATTCCTAGCTATGGGCTAAAGGATGGTAGATAGAGGTTCAACTTTGAATGAGGGCTACAGTAATAATGAGAGGCTCTAGAGAAGAGGGGGAGCATATTGTCAGGACAGGAGTCTAGTGGAAACAATTCTGAAGACATGTCTTTCCAAGATGGAGATCAATGTGAAAGTGGAAACCTTACTACCTTAATTCTGCAACAGAATACAGTCATATTTAAAGTTAAAATCTAATGGAAAACGTTTAAAGTTTGTTCATTTACCATATTTTAACATATGCAAATGAAATATGCCTGTTGTGAAATATTTGAAAGCTATTCAAATCATTGTGTTTTTTCATTGTTTTTCCCCTCAAAAAAGCATTTTATTCAGAGCTAATACAGATGAAATAGCTGTTTTTCATATAATTTTAGCAAACACTTTAAAATATTAGAATCCATTAGATTCTAATAGATTTAAAAATCTATTAGGTTTTCTAATATTCACTTTTGCCAAATCTTTTTAATTGTATTTTAAAAAATTAACCACACCATTTTGTCCTGGAGATGCTTCATCCCAGTACATATCTCTTTATTTGGTGCATATAAGGTATTAATGCTTCAGCCAACATTAGCTGCATAGAACGTTACCAAACAGAGTCTAGGTCATTTCTTTCTAATGAGCTAAAGATAATCTCCTTAATATAATTAAGCACCTACTCTAATTTCTCAAAGATGTTGTCAGTTGTTCTATCTTATTTAAAAACAACAAATAATTGTTTCTAAATTCAACTTTTTAAAAGTTTTGAGATAATTTTAGATTAACAAAACTTTCGTACAGGTTGTATAGATAACTCCTAAATACCAGTTACCCAATGATAACAACTTACATAATCATACTTATTATGTATGATAAGTATCTCAACAAAATTTGAGATCTCAACAAAAATTGAGATACTGACATTGTTACAATTCTATTAACTAAACAAAAGACATTATTTGGATTTCCCCGTTTTCTTCAAATATCCTTTTACTTCTGTTCCAGGACCTGGTACGGGATGTGGTTGGGTACCTTGGGGTCAGTTGTCTGATGCACAACTGAACACGCACCGCACCCTCCTGTTTGATCTTCAGTGTTGCTGTGTTATAGCCTATTATTGCAGCCACTGGGTTAGTGCATCTGCTTGAGGGGCTGCCTCTTTTTACTCCTGACTTTCTACCAAGCACAATATCCTTATCCAGACATGGATCTCTCCCAATAATATGCCCAAAGTATGGTGAGACAAAGTCTCTTTGGGTTGTAATTCTTCCAGGATAGATGTCTGTTCTTCTGGTGTCCATATTATGTTCAATAGTTGTGGCCAACGCCATAAACCAAAGGCCTGGATTGTTACCCAGAGTTCCTTATTCATTGTCTGCCTTTCACACATGTATGACGCCATCCAAAGGCCCAAGAGTTGGGTCAGGCAACCTTAGTACTGAAATTAACATTTTACTCTTTAACGCTTTTCTGTGGTCTTTTGCACACGATTCCCCATCATTTGATCTCTTGACTGCTGTTTCTATTGATGTTGTCTGTGGAGCCAAGCAAAATAAAATCTTTGGCAACTTCAATATTTTCTCCTTTTATGACAGTGTAATGTATAGGCCCAGTTGTAAATATTTTTTATTTTCTGATATTTTATGTGTAATCCATATTTAATATTGTAGTCTTCATCTTTATCATTAAGTGCTTCAATGACTTTTCACTTCCAGTAAGCAAGGTTGTACCCTATGGATACTGTAGGTTGATAGTGAGTCTTCCCCCAATACTGATGCCCGGTTTGTCTTCACATAGTCCAACTCCTTGAATTATTTTTTCTGCTCATAGAATGAATAAATATGGTGAAAGGATAGAAGGTTGATGCTCTCCTCTTTTTTTTTTTTTTTTTTTACTTTTACCCAGGCAGTGTCATCTGGCTCTTTTTGCATAATTGTCTTTTGGAATATGTACAGGTTCCACATGAGCACAAGTAATTGTTCTAGAAGTCTCAGTTTTGTGGTTTGATTCATAATTTGTTATGATTCACATGGTCAAAATTTTGAACAGGTAATAAAACACAGGTCAACTTCATTCTAGTATTTTCTGCTTTCAGCCAAGATTCATCTGATATAAGCAATGTTATTCCTCTTGACACATCCTCTTCCAAATCTAGCTTGAATTTCTGGTAGTTCCCTGTTGATGTACTGTTGAAACCATTTTTGAATTATGTTCAACACCATTTAGTGTGTTTAATATTAATTGATATTTTTTAGCATTCTGTTGAATTACTTTCTTTGAATTGTTCACATAAATAAATGGCCGTGTAGCTGTCTTCCAGATTTCTTGACAGATGAGAAAGCACCTCAAGGGCTATATCCATTTATTGAAACCTCTCAGTTGATCATGCATCCATTCCTCAAGCCTTAATTTTCACCAATGCTTTTAGTGCAGCTTGAATCTCTGCCTTCTATACTATTGGCTTTTTTAGGCTGTTGACCCATTTTTGACTCTGCATATTCCTTTCATTCTTTTGGTGCTTCTTGCATCATTCAATGTTTTTCCCACAGAATCCTACAATATTGTAACTAAGCCCTGAAATTTTCCTTCAGTTTTTCACCTTGAAAAGCTGCGTACCTTGTTCTTGCCTATTGGTTTTCTAACTCCAGGTCTTTTACATTTCCTTAGAATACTTACCTCTGTCCTCGGAAGCTGCCCCTGGGAATCTTCAGTTCAGCTCTTTTATTTGATCACTTTTCCATTCCTTAGCTATTCTTTGTTTAAGAGAAAGTTTCAGAATCTCTCCGGACACACACTTTGGTCTTTTCTCTCCTTCCTCTCTTTTTCATGACCATTAGCTTTCCTCGTGTATGATGTCATTGATATTATCCCATAACTTGTCTGGTCTTCAGATGTTAATGCTCAAGGCGCCAAATCTACTCTAGATAGTTTCTAAATTTCGGTGGGATATACTCAAGGGTGTACTTTAGGTCTCATTGCCTAGTTTTCATTTTCTTTTGTTTCAACCGGAACTTGAATATGAGCAATTATTGGTCTTTTCTGCAGTTGGTCACTGGCCTTGGTATGACTGAACTTTGGAGTTTCTCATCATCTCTGTTCATAAGTACAGTCAGTTGGATCCCTGTGTTTTCTATTGGTGAGTTCTACGTGTAGATTCATAGTTTATGCTGTTGAAGTAAAATATTTGCAATGAATAAGTTGTTGGTCTTGCTAAATTCTATCATGTGACCTCTTTCTACTACCAAACCCATATTATCCAACTAGTATTCTTTCTTGTTTCCAATTTTTGCATTCAAATCATGAGTAATTATCAATGCCTCTTTAGTGCATGTTTAATCAATGCAATAGTCAAAGAGTCACTGAGTACATAGAGCAAATTTCTTCCAGGTGTGGTGGTTAAAGCACATTCTTTAAGAATATATGGATTTAAAGGCCTTTGGGAAGAAGTACCAGATTTTTCTCCTTACATTTAAAAACCTTCCAACCCACTTTATATTATCTTTGTTCTTTCTTCCATGACAGCTAATTAATCTGTCATAGGTTAGCTCATCCCAAAGATAAGCTCTTTTGGCCAGGGTTTCCTCTGGAGGCAATTCTAATGATAGACAGTTTTAATCTTTTGGACTTGGCCTTTTTTCCTCATTCTGCATAGTCTCTACTGAGCTCCAAGCTCATTGCTATAAGGCACAGAAGCAAGATCCATTCTTGTTGTCAGAATTTGTATATTTGACCTTGACCTTTAGTACATCCCATTCTGTAATGTCCCCAAAGTCTGATTGGAGGACTTAGAGTAGTCTTTTCATGTGAACCCGATATGCTCACAGAATAAAAATTAAGATTTCTTTTTTTTTTTTAACCTGTCATTGATATTCCAGGCCTAATTACTTTGGTTTGACTATTAAAATTATCTCTTTAAAAATGTATTTATCAGTTTCAGTCTTACAAATATAAATATAGTCTTCTCTTCAATGATCATATTGAATTAATTTTTCCAGAATTCATATCACTAATTCTTCTTCCTAGTTAATAACAATTCTCAATTTTGTTCATGAACAAAAACAGTCCTCTTTGGCTTGGAGCTAGTCTGCATCGAGGTGGTAAAATGCACCACGAAGGTCAGAGTCATGGGTAAATATTGGGCCCGTTATGGCCCCTCCCCACCCCCCGTAGGAAAATGGTGTAGAAAATTGAAATCATCCAACATGCCAAGTACGCCTACACTCCTTATGAGGCAAAACCGGAATGAAGAGACACACTTTGGAGACCCGGCACGGTGGTTCCTGCGTGACAACCGCAGCTCAGGGTGTGTGAGTTTACGATACCACCTCTGTGGTCACAGCATGGTGGCAGTCAGGAGATTGAAGGAATTGGAAGACCAATAGAAGCGCCACCATTTGAAATGTCTCTGGTGTAATAAACCGGTTAATTCATGTAAAAAACAAGTTTAAAAAACTTTAAAATGAATAAAAATCTAGTGAATCACCCACTAGCTGTATACTATCTGTTGCAAACAACTTTATGTTAATTTTAATATCAAGAGGGATCTCAGAGCTTTTAAACATTTTTAAAAAATATAGATAAGAAGTTTTAGAGCCAGACTCTAGACAAAATTTGAATTCTAGTTATGTTTGAAAAGGAAAATAAAAATTCAATTGGAAATCAAGCTGAATTACTAACAAAATGTAAAGCCTCATATTAATTTAAAATTATAATTAATTTTACTCTGATCTTATTAATTAAAAATCTACTATACTAAAAAATAAAAATCATTGTAAAATATATATTTGTTATTTTAAGTAATTTATACATTGAATTTTAGTTCCTTTTAAAAACTACCAATGCCCATTGAGGAAAATAAGGAATTAATGGAGGCTGAAGCCGAGATGTTAAAGAAATGTCATTACCTAAAAATGTTTAGCATATAAAAAACAGTAAAAATGAAATCCACTGGAATCAAGATGATTCTGAAAAGTAGCTAGATTTAGGGACAAGTGGGGTTGTCTCCGCAGGACCTGCAAAGACCTACAGAGAGGGGTTGGAAAGAAATCAGGCAGCCATTGGACACCTGTGGGAAATCCAAACTGAGAATGCACAGACTAGCACCCCCTAGGCCAGCGGTTCTCAACTTTTGGGTCGCGACCCCTTTGGGGGTCGAATGACCCTTTCACAGGGGTTGCCTGATTCATAACCGTAGCAAAATGACGGTTATGAAGTAGCAATGAAAATAATTTTATGGTTGGGAGGTCACCACATGAGGAACTGTATTAAAGGGTCACGGCATGAGGAAAGTTGAGAACCACTGCCCTAGGCCCATGTAAAACCAATACCTTGAGCACAATCACCTTGGGTACATCACTCAGGTAGGCCTGAACTCTGTCAATGGGGTCAACCAATACCTTTGACCATGCCTCCACCGCCTGAGATGTCCAATACCCTAGTTACACAAAGACCAGCTCCTTTCCCTCTGTTTCCCTCTGTTATTGCCCAGTGGCAAGGGGCGGGTGGGACTCTCTCCCCCATGTGGGCACACCAGTACCCACTCTGGGCCTACTCGGGACCCACATGCTCTTGGTCTCTTGACCTCTTGGTCCCCAGGGATTCCCCAATTCCGCACATATGTTTTTTTGTGTCCAGTTTTGAACTCCTATAACAGCTTCTACGCCGCTTGGCACACTTCCCACAAACAGCGTGTACCCTTTTGAGACTGTAAAACCTAAAACTGTCATTTTCCTTCATAAAATCTCACTGGATTGAAAAACATACTTCTGCGGCTTGAATTCCTTCTGTGCTGTGTGGCAAGAACCGAGGTTTACCTCACTCCAGAAACCTGTCATGTTCTAACTCAATGTACCCCTGCAGAACTGAGTAGAGTTACTCATTAGATTTTCTGAGGCTGTAAATACTATGGAAGCACACTGCCTTGACTCTATCTTAGAGAGTGATGGGTGGATTTGATCAGCTGACCTTATAGTTAGCAGATCAATGCTGAAAGCAGTTGTCACCAGGGGTCTTTCTTGAAATTAGTAGGTTAAAAACCATTTTAATAAACTGAAATATGGTAAAAATTTAGAATTTATCTTTTCAGCTAAATTATATGCATATAAAATAAAAACATTCACAAATTTATTTAAAAATAAATACCCAAAGTTATTGACCGATCACATTATAAACTGGAAAGCACTGTTATGCACAAGTGAATGAAATGTTTTCACTTATAATTCTATTAGAATTCCAAGGAAAGAGTCTGGAGAATATTAAAACCGAAGTTTCAATACTTTCTGTATTGACATATTATTCATTTGACAGGTTTATATAGAAAGAGGAAATATATGCTATATATTTATTTTAACAAAATAGGAAGTTGTTTTTGTATTTACAAAAATTATTTCTTAGATTATTTCTAAAAGGTTATATAGTTATATAACTGCCACAAGATTACAAAAAAGTTCCAAAATCCTTATTGGAGAAGTGGTGAATTATCAGACATGGTTAATGCAATATCTTACTGAGTGCAGCACATGGATCTTATGTCTCTTGTATTTACAGCATTTGTGCTGCCATTGCTATAATGTCATGCTATATATGTAATATATAATACATGATGTGGGGGAGCTTTAAAAGTTTCTGATAAATTATATAATCTTTTCAGTCAGTTTTTCCACAAAATTTTTGAATTCCCTCATATGTCTTGGTAGTCATAATAAGTGCCTGTTACTGGCTATTGTATGTACTGTACTGTGGTGGTTGTTTTTGATTTTGTTGTTGTTATTCTAATGTGAACTTTTATTATTTACAAACCAAAAGTTCAACATAAAACAATGCATGATTCCTTTTGTAGGGAGCAGCTTCCAATGTTGTATATCACTTGCAGCAAAACCAATACTAGGGATTGTAGCAGCAAGAAACAAAATAGCCCTGTCAATGTGGAAGTGGTCATTAAAAAAACACCAACAGAAAATCAGTGAATGCTACCATTGCTTGAGGTTTAGGAACACAGTCCAAATCATATAATATCTATTTAACAAAATGTACTGTGTATGTTAGGAGCTGGGTGGCATAGTGGTTACTTGTTGAGATTCAATCGGTGATGTCAGCTGTTTCAAACCACCAGGCACTGTACAAAGGTGAGGCTTTCTACTTCCTTAGGGTTAGAGTCTTAGAAATTCACTGGGGCACTTCTACCTTGTCTTATGGGGCTGCTATTAAGTTCTGCCTTGTCTGATAGGGCTGCTATTGGAATCAACTCAATGATAGTGCGTTTGAGCTGTTTTTTAACTTAAATTTAATATCATAATTAAGTGTTCTCCAATTGAATAATCAAGAGCTCTAGCAGTGTAGTACAAAATCTGGTGGTTTTAGGGTTTAGGCATCGGGTTCTAACGTTGAGGAGAGCAGTTAGAAACCACTGGCGGATCCCCTGGAGAAAGATTGGGCTTTCTGCTCCCATGACGGATGCGTCATCCTCTTAGAAACCCCCAGGGGCAGTCCTACAGGGTCACTGTGAGTTAAAATCTACTCAATGGCAGTGAGTTTTTGTTTTTTCTTTGGAATTAAATAACCTATCACTAATATCCAAGGTAACAGAATGCCTCTTCAAAGGCTTAATTAACATGGAAAATTATGGTTAGAAACTTATTATTAGAGAATGTTACTTCTTTTACTATTAATTTTCTCATCGTTGATACAGGATGATTGGTGTGAGATTGAGTTTTGGTCACATCGTTGCTTTTCTTCCTCCACGCATGCACTTATCATTTGACATCCGATGCTAGGCAGTGGGGAATATGGTATCGGGGAAATTGACATAAAGATCACAATGCAAACCAGGAGAACACAATTGCAGAAGGAGAGACAATTAATCACCCAACCCAAATTCACTTTCATCAAGTAAGTTCCAATTCATAGTGACTCTGCAGAACAGACTTGGACTGCCCTATAAAGTTCCAAGGCTGTGCATCTTGGGAGGGAATCATGCTGACACATCTTTATTCCACAAAGACATTGATGGGCTTGAGTCAAACACTGTAACCCTTAAGCTACAAAGGCTTCTAATTAACCACCAGGATGTAAGAAAAGAGAATGCTTTTTGGAAAAGTATCGCAGAGGACAGAAACTTAAAATTGGTGCTGAAAGATGAATAATTTTCCTAAAATTTGAGAATACTGGAGCAAAGCTGAGCAAGGTCTAGGAGTCATGTATAAACTGAATATGTGTCTGGAGCATGTATAAACTGAATATGTTTCATGTGAACCAGTCTCCAAACAGTGTCATTAAAAGTAACAGACTTCAGTAATAATAAGAAAGTCATTTCAGTTTTTAATTGTATCTCTCACAGAACATCAAAGTGTTTTCCATTTATAGCCTCCTTCTTCAGTTCCTTTCATTCTCTATTTTTTTACCCCCTCCTGTTTCCCCTGAAGCATCATTTCTCCTGCTCTGCACAGCCTCCTAATACATTCCATCCCTTAGGGACTTTCTGTTTCCATTTCCTTTGCTATGCTTCTCCTTACTCTTATTCCTTGTAATGGTTACTCTTGACAACATTCAAATTCCCTGTTCTGGGTTTTTCGTCCCTGATCAGCATGGCCTGCTTAATAAGACCCAAGAACTGGGGGTGGGGTCTTTTTTCAAGGGGCTGAGGGACAGAGCTGCATTCCAACACAATTGTTTTCTCTTATACCCCTCTTTTGTTTCAGACATTTAGAAACAGGATTGTGAGAAGTGATCCACAAGACTCTAAATTGTCAAAGAGAACCACAGCACAAACCATGTTTAAGAAGACTTGAAGTGGGGCAAGGAAGGGGCAATTATAAATGGCATTGCATGTTTACTCATTCACATATCTATCCCTATACTTATGAGTAAGTACCAACTTACTATTGGTAAGCTGATTGGAGAGCAGTGAGCAATTTCCGTGGACAAAGCTTCACACAAAGTTGGAAAGAAATGGCAAGTGCGACATTTCTATATGAACCGAACAAAAATGACACATGAAACTATCCTGTACATGTTGAGTAACAATCTCTTCTTAAAAACAGAGTTCAGACCTTTGATTTTCTCTCCACCCCACCTTAAATTATCCTCCTTTTCCACCCATTAGTTTTCCAACAATTATCGACAGCCAAAATCTAGTGAAGAAATATTCAAACTTACTAAAACTTCTGATTTCAAAGCAGATTAGTTCCTTCCTCCAAATTAATCGAAATTAGCTGTCATGGTTCAAACTCTCACAGCAGTTACCCAGGCATCTAATTCCCTGCCTGTCTCCCCTTACACCCTTCCCACCTCTTCTAATACCTTTAACTCAAAATCTTCAAGGGCATAGATTTCTGAAAGACATTTCTGTCAGCTTTTAGTGTTGCTGAAAAATCAACCCACATGCCACCCGCCATGTGACAGTTTATATAGTGATCCAGGCCCATACCAGTTCTCAGTATTTGTGAATATATTATTTTTGACAGGTTCCTCTCCCAATTAAGGACCACACAGTACAGAAGTCTCCATCACCGTGAAAATTCCCAGCACTGTTCTCTTGAGCAGAGAAGGCGTTTCCACTGCTTATAGAAAAAGAAGGGAGAGAAGTCTGAGTTTTCAGGAGCATCTGGGTAGGGGCACAAAGCAGCCAGCCACTCATTCTGTCACATCAGTGGGTCAGTCTGCACGACCAGCACCGACTGCCAATTCGCTAGATGGGAAGTCCCCTTTCGCCATCAGCTCCATGATAATGGCAAAAATAGCCTGTCATATACAAACTTCCACTTTTGTTAAGGCAGCAGAATCCCAATCATTTTCACAAGTTCAAGATTCAGAGTGGCCCAAACCACATGGTAAGTGTTTTCTCTTGAGAACAGATGGAATGTGGTAGCTCCTTTCATGAAATCTCCATATAAAAGTTCGAGGATTATATAAACATATAAGAATAACAAACAGATTTTTAAAGTCTATAATCATTGGCTGATGAAAACTGGTTTCTATGAAATTGTAGCACCACTAACACTTTTAAAACTTATAAATAACATTAGTGGTATTCTAGATGACATAATATTATGATCGAGTAATATTCCATTGTATGAATATTAAAAAACGTTTTTTCATCTCTGTGTTAATGGATAGTCGGGTTATTTCCAACTTTTGCTTGTTGTAAATTGTGCTGCATGTACATTGGCATACATATTTGAATATCATAATGTTAGACAAATGGCACACATTTTCATTTGGCGCAAACACTACCACTGCCCCCCCCCCCATAATTATGCAATTAATAATTTCCACACTTTTAAGACTATATCATGTAATAAACAGAAACATCAAGACTCAACAGGATAGCTCTATCCTTAAATACTTCTAAAGCTTCCTTGTATTTCAGTCTTAATTGAAATCTGACTTTTACTGAAAGACTGGTCCTTTATAGCTCTCTTCGATAAGGTTAGCATTTTCTTTTTCTTACAGGGTAGAGGGAAAGAGCTACACTCCATGGTTCTAATGCAACTTCCAAACCATTTTTAAAATCCTCTTATTAAACAAATGAAGGTCTGCTTATTTGAAAACCAAATCATTTGATTAGACTACTTACCCTGAATTCTAGTTGCTCTCAATTTTAAACTTATTTAATTCCCATGTACAGGCCTCAACCTTTAGGTACAGGCCCAGGACTTAATCAACATCCAGTTACTTCAATATTTTCATATACAAACCCTCTATTCATTATCTCATCTTTCAATTGTTCACCTCTAACTTTTGGTGTTGTCACTGAAATGCACTGCGAAGATAATTCCTTGGAATTTGCCATTTCCAGACAGAGGTGTTATGTTAGTCACAATGCAGATCTTAAGAAAATATGGTAAAAAAAATATGGATAAACTATATAGAATGGAAATTCTAGAACATTTAAATTTGCTCATGTAAAACTGAAATAAAAAAGAGCAAGACCTTTGACCAGATAGATCAGGAGTGGGGAAGTCTGGCCCTCAGGCTCTATATGACCCTGGAAATCATCAACACCAGCTCACATTACATGTCTCACCAAAGAGAAGCAGGTCCACATCACATTAGGGATGTGTCAACTAAATGTTTGACCAATGAAAGTGGATAATTTTTAAGTTGATAATTCGTTATGGTTCAAAAGTAATATTATAAAATATTCAAATGACTCCTGGAAGGAAAAAAATTCTCCGCCCCTGAGATAGACGAAACAGTGGCTGTAACAATGGACTTGAACATAACGGCAATGTTTCTTTCTGTTGCACACAGGGTCACGAACAGCAACAACATCTGCACATAGGCTAAGCAGCAGCCATTTGAACAGGCAAAAGGATACGACTTGATTTAAATGAGGAAGGTTTGTGTCAGGGTTGTATTATTTCAAAATACTAATTTAATTTTTATGCTGAGCAAATAATCCAAGGAACTGGACTGTATGAAGCAGAACATAGCATCAAAATTGGAAGGAGACATTAATAATTTGTGATATGCAGATGATGCAACCGTGTTTACTAAAAGTAACATGGATTTAAAGTATGTACTAAAGAAGATCAAAGACTATAACCTACAATATGAATTACACCTCAACATAAATAAAAGAAAATTTCTCACAGTTGAATCAATAAGCAACATCACTACAGAAAAAACTGGAAGATGTTAAGGATTTCATTTTATTTGGATTCATAAATGATAGCCATTGAACTAGCTGTCAAGAAGCTGCATGTTATATTGCCTTGTGTAGGAATGCTGCAAAAAAATTTTAAAATATTAAAAAACAAAATGTCATTTTGCTTGATTTAACTAATGGATTATTTTATTGTCTGTGGGATACAAAATACTTTCCCCCAGCGTTGTCTCCGCCAAAGATATGCCAAACATTAGAGGCTGTTTGCCAGCACATGTTGGAGGTCAGATGCTTAGAGATATTCTACCTGAAGATATTCAGCCATTAGTCTGGTCTGCTGTAGGTGGGGTTCACACCCTACTAATAATTGTGTCCATGGAGAGTCAGAGAACAGGTCAAACCTGCTCAGTGACATCCAAAGTTAGGCTGCCATCCTGAATCTAGGATCCACCCATCTTGTCACATGTGTACCTCCAATTCCTCCCCTTCCTATTTTGTGTA
>NW_022103928.1:2582969-2602888 GCF_000313985.2 Echinops telfairi | reverse complement strand
GGATTGTGATAAGACTTGTACTAGCCTCCAATAAAATGACTTAATTAAAAAAAAGAAATAATTGAATAAAAACAGCTTCAACAGATACATTGTAGGGAGAGCCAATATATACATGTCAGATACTATTTAAAATTATTATGATCTAATGTACTAAGTCTAACAAATTGAAAAGGAACAGCTTCAGATTCATTGTTAAAAAGAATATTTTAAGATCTATCCAAAAGTTCAGCAACTATTAGTGATAGGATAATATTATAAGGAAGACCAATTAATATGACTATTACTCAAATTTACCCAACAGCCTCTAAAATCACAGATGAAATGGAAGACATTTACCAACTTATGCCATTTTCAATTGATCAAGCATGTTATCTAGGCCCATTGATAAGTACTGGTGATTGGAATGTGAAATTTAAAGAAGGATCAGCAGTGGGAAAATATGGCGTTGGTAACAAAACAGTGTCAGAGCTTGTCTGTCTTTATAAAACCAGCGATTTGTTTTTTGGAAAAATTTTTTCAACAACATAAACAATGACTATATACATGGATCTCACCTAAGGGAATACACAGAAACCAAATTATACATCTGTGGAAAGAGAAAATGAAGAAGTTCAATATCATCAGTCAAGAAAAGGTCATATGCAAAACAGATTATTGTGCAAGATAAAGAAGAAACTGAAAGAAATTAAATCAAGCCCACAACAGCCAAAATATGACCTTGAGTATATACCACCTGAATTTAGAGACCATCTCCATAATAAAATAAGTTTTCTGAAAACTCATGACTGAAGAACTGATGAATTTGGATGATGCAGTAGTTACATAATTCCATGTCAACTTGAAGTTATATAAAAGTGTAGAGATGGAATTCAAGCTGTCAATCAGACTGATGTTTTCTCCTTGTGGGCATGGCCTTCTCATAAGGAGGGCCCTGGGGAAGCCTCTACACCCACCTTCCTTCTGCCCCCACCTTTCTGCTGGCTTATCCTGATGGCTTCCAGAGCCACCACCGTTGGATTCACATACTTTGCACCCACCAGCCTGTGATCTTCCTGCATTCTGCATCATCGCAAGTGTCTGCATGAACCTGAACAACGAGTGTGGACTAATATCAGACTTGTGGACTTGAGTTGTTTTCTTGATCTATTATTTTTTTGTGTTTTCTTGATCTACTATTAATTCTTGATATAAACTCTTTCTTACACACAGATGTCACTGGATTTGTTCTCTAGTCAACCCCGCCTAACACAGATGACATCAAAGATATCACATGTGAAGAACCCCAAAAGTCATTAAAGAGACAGGAAGAAAGAAAAGGCCTAAAAGGATGTGAGAAGAGGCCCCGAGTGTAGTCTTTTAAAGAGAAGTTAAAGTGGCTGGAACAAATGATGAAATAAAAGCGCAGAGCAGTACATTTTACAGGGCAGCTCAAGAAGAGCAAGTATTGTGCAAAGACTTGCAGTTAGAAAACCAAAAGGAGATAGCACAGTCAGCATTGCTGAAGTAGTTGCTAGGGTCCACACAGTCAAAGGCCTTGGCATAGTCAATGAAACACAAATAAACATCTTTCTGGGAGTCTCTACTTTCAGCCCAAATCCATCTGACACAAGCAATGATGGTGTCCCTTGTTCCACATCCTCTTCTGAATCTGGCCTGGACTTCCGGCAGTTCTATTCCATGTAGTGCTATCACCATTGCTGCATGTTCTTCAGCAAAAAATTACTTGCATGTGGAATCAATGATATTGTTCTATAGTTTGAACATTCTATTGAATAGGAACAAATATGGATCTCTTCCAAGTTTCCTGGCATAGATAAGTCAGGGCTTCATCAGCCTTCTGAAACATTTCAATTGGTATTCCATAAGTGTCCGGAGCCTTGTTTTTGGTTAATGCATTAAGGCAGCTTGAGCTTTTCTCCTCAGTACCATTGGTTCTTGCTCATCTGCTACCTCATATACTATATTATAATACATATGATTGACATATTTGAGAATTCCAGAAAATGTACATTCTTTATAACCTGGAGTATCAATAAATTTTTGTTTGAATCAAATCATTAAGGCCTCCATAAAGGTCAGATTCCACTACCAATTAAAACATTGCTATAGGGTACAAATCTTTATAATGATATCATTCAAAACTTAATTAATAAAAAAAATTGAAAGTCTCAAAATACATAAATAAATAGATTGTTAAGCAACAGATGGTAAACACAAAATGCATTTTTGTCTTTCCCCCCTCTATTTTGTAACATCAATATTGTGTTACAAGTTAACTAGAATTTGTCTTCCTAAGAGACAATAAAAAAAATCCTGCCCTTTTCAAATATTTGTATTTCTCATTATACTACAGAAATGTGCAAGATAGCTAAAGTACACAAAGATTCTTAATGTAATGTGTGTGATATTTTAGTGCATGTAGAATTACAGTTTAATTAATTTATATTTGAAATGCTTCTAGCTCATTTATTTCATTAATTTATAATGGAATTAATTTAGTTACTACTATAGAAAACTAAGGAGCCCTGACAGTTAGTTCAGTGGCTAACTCCTAGGCTGCTCATCACAATGTCATTGATCCAGGTCCACTGGCTATACCATGGGAGGAAGACGCATGGTTACTTCAGCAAAGGTTACAGTCTTGGGATCCTATGGGACAGTGCGACCATGTCCTATAGACCTTCTGAGTGAATCGGCTCCAAGGTAATGAGCATCTGTAAGCTGATATCAATATATATGAGAGAGGACATTATTTCTTAAATAATGGTTAGAAAATAGTCATCCTTATACAGATTTGCCTAGATAATTTCAGGTTAAAATAAAATAAAAATGTTGTTGTATTTTGTAGAATCCCAATAGATTTCAAGCCAAATCCCTTTAACCCCCTAAGGCTGTAAAGCTACCCTGTAAATAGATGAAATGTTCTCCAACCCAAGTTGAAGTGGTATAAATAGAACCATTAATGACATACTCAAAATGACTGACAGCAAAATATTCAAGAACAATTTAAATTTCAGAACAGTTTTTAAGAACCATATTGTCCAGTACTATGCTGTTAGCCAATGAGTCAGAGTTTTGCCCATCTGCTTCTTTATTTCATAGTTATTTCCTTTCTATATGCCTCCTACACTGCTTGGCAGGAATATTAGAGGACTTTCACCCTTTGAGGTTCTTTCTTTGTTATCCATTCATTAGATCATTCATTCACTTCCATATAATTCAACAAATATGTCTATACTGCTAAATATGCACAGGTTGATATCTTAGTCATTGGTAAATAGTAGTGACAGAAAACAGGTTTAGATTAGGTAAATGAATTAAATTATTACAGAAATAAATGTACAAGTAAAACTATTATGAAGAGAGAGATGTAACATGATGTTACGTCCCTGAGGGCATAACAGTTAAACTAAAATATATGATGTTTATATCTAAACTTTGTTAAAGGTCGGAAGTGGAAGAACTTACCATACACAAACAAAAAAAATGTGCTGCATTTAGTCACCCATATTGCAGTACTATTTATGGGTATTGCCCCCATTGCAGTAAAAGCTCCATATTCTGGGACATTATAGCAATAAGACTTACAAAATGACCAAGAGATAGAAGTCACAGGACTTGTTTTCAGAATTCAAAGAAGGTTGGAGGGCTGGAGCTGGTGCGTGGGTGAAGTGATGTATGAATTAGAACCTAAGTTCTAGGCTGGAGAAGGGAGATGCAGGTCTTGTAAGCATCGTTCTGATCCTAAACTCAACATGATGTCCTGAGAAGATTCTACGATAGTGTGATGAGGTGGGTGATAAAATCAGCTTATAGTTCAAAAGTCAGCTTGGGAAAGTCTTGGAGAAAGTTTGAAACAGGCGATTTAAAATTACACCACAGATACATTGCTCTCTGAGGAAGATCTCTATATTTATTCTTCTAAAAGGTTTTCATTAAGCATATACAAGATGATGCTATTCAGTCTATAATAATTGACATTTCAGAAATACTCACCCTCCTTTCTAATAAATCTTGTGTAGTTCACTTGCATACATGTAAAAATCACTTCGGTGTGGAAAAAGTTGGAGGATAAATTTAGTGTCTTCTTTGATCTAAAGAGAGTGTGTGTGTGTTGTTTAGTGTGCCCACGTGCAAGCCCAGATGTGTGTGTGTGATAACTATGAGAAAAACAACAGCAACAAAAAGCTATCTATTCCTCTAATCTGCCTTCATCTCTCCTTTTATAAAGGAATTGAGTAGGCTGAAATCTGTTTACCATCTTGATTAGACAGGTACGTGTTTATTCCCTTAATATATTTAAAATGAGTTTTTCCATTTACATTCAATTGGTTTTATTTTTTTATCTCAGCAAGTTGGTGGAAGCATGATTTGGCTGTCAAAATGGTCTGTGATGATGTGTATTTGTTAAAGGAATCACGATTTATTAAGAAGCTATGCATGTACTCAGCGAGGTGCTGGTGCCACGCGTGGTTTCTTATCTATCAGACGGAATGTTTATCCTGTAAAGACAGCTTCGCAGGGACACAAAGCAGCCGGTGTTTCCATGAGCAGTGGTTCGCCTTTTCCGCCTTTAAAAAGAGTTCACCGTGTCTCAGATTGGCTCAGATTCTTGGGGTGCGTTCTTCTGTGGGGGAGTCTAACATGTCACTGCAGCAGTCCATTGGAGTGCACAGAGAGGAAGTCAAGAAACATGGCTACAAAATCCTAGAAACCTCTATTAAGCAAAAATATCAAAATGTGAGAGCGCTGCTCCTCAACATACCCTCTCAACCTAGGTCTAGGCCGGGACGTTTCTGGAGGCAAGGTTTCCATCTCGCTGACCCTTTCCCGATTAATTCTGCTCTTCATTGATACCAAGTCGAAACAACAGTTTTGACATCGAGGAGGGATTCAAATCATAATTTTTTTGAAATGTTTACATTTTGATAACACAATGAAGTATGAAGGGACAGGATTATGAGTGCAGGGTGGGGGTAAAGTTTCCCAGGGAAATATTCCCAAACCCCTCTTTTCACATTCAAAGGCGAACACAAACTCCAGTGTGAATTTTTCCCCCAACATTTTTCTCACTAGTGCATTTTCCAATGTTTCTCAATACTTCTTCCTACTAAATGCCAATAATTACCCTGTATCCTCCAGGGAAATTTCTCAAGATTACCCCTTTGAGATCTCAAAATTGTTAACAGAATATTCTGAGCTCATCGCTTTGCCTTGAATTTCACCAGCCCAGCTTATTACCGAGAAAATTTGTCAACAGTCATGCACTGTTTGCGGAGACATATAGAAAAATATTTAATTGGGACTATACCTGTACTTGTGTGAATCTTAGTAACGATAAGTTCTTACCCTTATAGCTGGTTCTTGTCATGGAAGCATGGGTTCAACATCATGTGTTCTATACCAAGACTGTGTAGTATGTTTTCAGTCAATTTTTATACGATTGAGAAAAGAAGCCATGCAAGACAATGATATTTGTGGAAAGTGCTACGCATGTGAAAAAAAATGAAATTTAAAAAGCAAAATTTTCTCTCTAGTCAGTGGCCTTAAAAGAGGATTTGTGTACATTAATGGCCTGTGAGTATGGGGAGAGGCAGAGATTGAGTGTGCAGTGTGTAGAGGCAAACCGGGCGGGGCTGATCTTTTCTTTCACGTATTATCACTGAACACTCACTGGCCTTTGTCTCGCTCTCTGCGCCTCCGTAAACTGATCTGTGTAACAAGTACAAGCTACGGCCCGCCTCGGAGAGTTCTTGTAAGACCTAGACCCTGTGAGCCTTCCAGGAGATGGAGAGTGTAAGATGCTCAGAAGAAAGCCTGACATACAGCAGGTCCTAAAAATAAGTAGCTTGACAGTAGCACATGAGTAAATTCATTAACGGAAGTGGTAAAGAAACTAGCTCTTTAAGACGTAGGACTGTGGGGACGTTGCTTGGTTGTCAATATCAACCTTTTGCCTATAATTTTGTGAGTGACAGCTAAAGGATGGAAACGATATATAGGGAATGATTGACTTATGAAATTCAAATAAGTAGCATTTAAAATCACTGTTTAGTTCTTCATCACTGAGGAGCAGCGTATTTTTGCATATTTACAAGATGAAATAAAGTGCATACATATTAATTTTACATTAGGTTTTCTAATGGGGGTAAAACTTTTCCATTGACTTCCAAGAATGAGAAAGTGAGTTTTCAGTTTTTACAGAGAATATATTTATTAACGCAATTGAGGATGTGCCCAGAGCTCCCACACTTTGAAGACAATTATATATCCAATATATATGAGAAAACTTCAAAAAGTCCGTGAAAAAATTTCATTAACCTTCAATTCCCCCCCCCCCAAAGCAAAATCAATCAGGTGATGTTCTGTAATAGAATAAGCATCTTTATTAGTAATTACATCATCACTACATAATATTTACACTGAATTCAACAATGATTGGCTTCCATTTTATAATAAAATGATGGAGGATTTGAAGAGGGATGAGGGTGATGCTGCTGTATTTGGCCATAATGTATAAATGAGTTCTTGATCCTTATAGGCTCAGCAAATTTGAGCTAGCATTCTAATCTATCTATTGTACTCCCTATTCTATGAAACTTTCAGTCTTTGATATTAATCATAATAATCATAATATTCTAGTAGTTCAACTATCAGTGGTATCATCCATTATGGTCACTATCTTCATCATCATCATCATCATTTCTCCTCCTCCTCCTTCTCCTTCTTCCTCTTCTTATGTTCTAATAACTCTTACTGAGTGTTCAGTGATACTTTTTGCTTAACAACAACTGTTTGTAAGAGATTGATGTCCATCATCTTTTTTAATTGTTCTAATAGCCATTGGCAAAATACAAGCTACTACGCTTCCATATTTAGGTGAATACTTAAATACCTACTCAAGTTCACATTGCAAATAAATGGTGCTTCCCTAACTCTGTTCTGAGCAGTCATATCCTAAAGCTCTGATTTCATAACCATTATGCTTTACTACACAACATTATAGAAATCCTGGTGGCACAGTGGATCAAGTATTGTTCTACTAAGCGCAAGGTCAGTTATTCAAAACCACCAGCCACCCCATGGGAGAAAGATGACGCTTTCTACTCCTGTTAGAATTTACAGCCTCAGAAACCATCAGGGGCAGTTCTACCTTGTGTTACAGTGTTACCATGAGTAAGAATGCACTTGAAGGAAATGGACCAATACATTACAATTCAAATATTAAATATTAATTCAAAAATATTTCTACATATTGTCCTACACCTTGGAAGCATTTTTGTATCAGGTGATTATTACTTTTTAGCACATAAAATTTCTCACTTTCTTCATTACCATTGAGATTCTAATAAACTGGGTTTCTAATAAACTTTCTAACTTTCTTAATGGACTTGAGATCTTCATAGCAGAGCAGATGGTTATCAATAAGATTTATCTCAATTTTAGGGTCTCTATATTTTCATTATATTTTAATTTTCACTATTTTATATGTTTTCATATATTTGCTTAAGTCTGAGTAGTGAATCTCAAGGATCCCTGGTGGCATAGTTGTTAAATATGCAATTGTTAGTCGAAAGGTGGAGCATTCGAATCCACCAACTGATCTGCAGCCTCTCTTCAGGAGAAAGATGTGACAGTGTACTTTAATGACGAGATTATAGCCTTGGAAACCCACTGAGATAGTTAAGGTTTATTGTGCCAACTTGGTGGATAAACACATGTGGCATTAACTGAAGGGTGGAGAGATAAATGGCTTGGTGAGCCTTGCCATTCTAGTTCTCATGTCTCTTGCTTTCTGATGGCTGGACCAGGGTGCAGCTGCCTTAGCCAGTTCCCTGCTTTGGCTGGCAAGGCTCCCTTCTTGCAAGACATCCCTGAGGAGAAGCCACATGGACCTACCCTGATGCAGCCCTGGGTGCTATGAGATTGAGGAGGACTTTGTAGATTGGTGTCAGACATATGGGCTTATGTTGGTCTTATGGGCTTGGACGGCACTAGGTTGGGGTGCTTTCTTAATATACACTTAGTCTTTATATAAAACTCTCTCTTATACATATGAGTTTCTGTGGATTTGTTTCCCTAGTTTACCCAGTCTAACACAACCACTGAGGGAAAATGGACAGGACAGGAAAGAGTTTGTTGTGTTTTTTTAAAAAGAAGTCCATAGGATCTGTGTTCTACTCTAAGGCACATCTTTTAAAAGAAGAATGTTTGTTACTCTTTGATCCTTTCTACCCCTTTCTAGCAGGAAATTCTATCCTTGAGCAAGTGTTATATGGGTCATCTTACTGTGACATATAGCCGACTGCTGAGGGTTCCTGGGTCCGTGACCCTGTGCCACACTGAGCTGCCTAGATTGCCTCTTCCCACAATCATTGTACTCGAGAGAGAAAAGAAGTTCCAATGCATGTGGATCTTACTTATGTTCAGGGTTTGGTGTCTTAGAGCCGGCCTAATCCTAGTTAGTATACTCTTGCAGGGTAGAGAATCCTTTATATACTATATCCTAACATGTTTAAAAAGTACTTGATAACATCTAATTGGTAAATGATCACTTTGTGGTAACTATAGATTTCCAAACATAGCCAAGGCATAAAATCATGGTGAACGTATTCTCTATAAAGCCTTCCAAATTGTTTAGTGTATTAGGGTGATTTTATATGGCAGCCTCTCTAATAACTTATTCCCTATGGGCACATGGTAGTAGTCATATCAAATACTGTTATACATAGTCTTACATAGGTCTTCTGCTGACAGAATAAGGAAAAGCAACATTTAAAAATGTTTCCTCTTTGCATTAATGCCATCACTTATTCTAGCAATTTTAGCTAGTATTATGACAACAGACCTATTTGTACTTGCTATACAAGTTCTCATTCTAATAATTTTACACACTCTTGTCTTTTAATTGCTGTTGTTGTGAATTAGCCTAACAGAGAGAACTTTCTGGAGGTCAGTTCAAACCGATCCAAAAGGGAAGCAAATACACATCTTGCTTTCTAACAGGAGCTATCAATGAAGCAGAGGTGAAGGACTAACAAGGGCAGAAAAGAGCCATCGAGTTATCTAAGATCCAACCCTCCACAGCTCCGCGGTGCTTTTGTTTTAGGGAAATCTTGTAATAAATTGCTTTCTCAGAGAATATGTTATAGTCTTATGATAGAATAAAACAGCAAAATCATTCATATTCAATCATACATTCTTTTATTTACTAACCCAATTCTTCAATAAATATTTCTCAGGCTCCCTGCCTATGTAAAGCACTCATATCAACTCTGATGATACAGAAATAGCAATATAGACAAAACCCATAATTTCCTGGGGCTTACTTTTTTTACAAAGGAAGATAGATAATAAACATGAGAGAACTGAGTACTCTGATAGATTTAAGTAATGAAAATGGCCCCATAGGTGATGGAATATGCCTATCACACAGAGTGCTAACTTGGCGGATTCAGAGTGGGGAAATGAGTTCAGAGTGCCGGAAAGAGTGGAAAAGGCAAAAATGGTTTTTGCTGCGGTCACAGAAGAAGGTATAATCGTGGTCAATCTTGATCAAGATCCTGAAGATGATGGTAAGATATTTCAATTGTATTCTAAGTTGTTTCAACATGAGCGGTAGTAGAAGTGACAATTTTTCTGAGAACCAGTGTTATTGGCTGTCTATAGTTATGAGAGTGTCCTTTCAAGTTGAACTTGAAATATAGAAATATAATTTAAGGAAGTGAAATCCTAAATCCTGATAACTGTGTAATTTAAGTGACTATCATCACCAGAAATAGTATTTCACAAGTTTTTATATTTATGAGACTATGGGAGGTGGAATACGTTATTGATTCTTGTGAGCCATAGTAATTCATGAATCTGACTCAATTATGAGCCACTTTTCATTCATACTGGAATCATAAAGAAACAGTAAACTCAGCCTCACCTGTGTGCTTTATATTAAGTTGATTAAATATTGATTCAAAATTTTGAATCTGTCATTTCTCATCTAATAATATTTCAGAATTGCTGTTGCTTTTTTATTTCTCAGTTCATCCATTATTTTCACATATCTTTTAAAAGCTGTAGTGAACGATTAAATGCATAGTAATGGTTAGCACAGAGGAGACTAATAGTAAAAAATTTCATATTTTTGGAAAACTTGCATCATTTGAAAAGGTTACAAAGTATAATCTATTAATTGGGTTTTCATAATGGAAAAAAGTGTAAGAAGCAGAAACTAATTCACTTGCAGGGTCTTGGTTAGAGGCAATTCAATACACCTTGATGAAGCCAGCTCCTCATTGGCCAGTTACCTTCAGCTGAACCCTACCTAAACCACAGACAATTTTCATGGTTGCATTGTAGAGTCAATACTCATGAAGCAGTATTGACGAGAGAAACAACGTCATGAACAGCCCTGCCTTGCCTGAGGCCAGCAGGAACCAGAGAAGAAATAACTCTTTTCCAGTGTGAAAAGCTTCTGTTTGTTTCTTAAAATGGGAAGTGTAAGGATGACTCTAAAATCACAGAGAGCTTTATTGAAACAATAAAATTACAAAAACAAAAATCATCCAATAGGAAGCTATTGTAGCTCAATATTACCTTAACTGAGGGCTACCCTTTTTCTGAAGTGGGATGGCCCTCTCTGGTCTAGCTAGGAAGACCCCGGGGTCTTTGAGTTAGATGATTTCACAATGGTAGCTGTTGTTTCTCTGAAGGATGTTCTATTGTGTTCCTTTAAAATGGTCTCCGAGTTTGAGGAACAACAAAAGTGTGAAGAAATAGTATCAGTGTTGTAAGGGCTCTCGGGTAAGAATTACCATTGTAATTGATGGGGTAGCAGTCCTCGTCACCCTGGAAGAATGAGGAGGTGTTATAGCAGGGGAAAAATCCTTAGGAGAACGTTCCTGGAATTTTCCTAACCAGTGCACTTTGCAGTTTTCTTTAAGCTTTTTCATAATAAGCATCTTTGATGATCCTCTTTTCTTTGAGAAAATAGATCAAAATTATCCCTTTAACATTCCACCTCCATCCTAAATAAAACAAAACAAACAAGCAAAACACCAATTGTCATAACCTTCTGACCAGACCTCTCTGCCTTGAACTTACCAGGCCCAGCAGATCCTTTCCCGTCATTGTTTTGATCAATTATTTTTATAGAAAGTATCCTAAGGAAACACAGATAAATGCCTGGTGGAGTTCACGTACCTGCAGCCATCACTGATCACAGAGAAACACCGTCTTTGGAATACACCCTTGAATGTAGGAACTGGAGCCCCAGTAGCGATTTTTACCCCTTTTGTGGAAAGAACATAGAAATTAGAATTCAATGTAAGTAAGCTTGAATCTGTAAAGGGCACTTATATTAGGCCGATCTGTTAGCTTTCTTGAGTGTTCCCTTTCTTAAGCATAAAATGAGATGGACAATTTCTTCACAGGATTGGGTAAAAGTAAATTACTAGATGGAAAATTTAAAAAATAAACAAAACCCATTGCCATCAAGTTGATTGCACTACCAGAGTTCCAAAGAGGAGGTGTTTAATAAATATTAAAGATACCTGAGGGCACTGTCAGCTAAGCACTGAACCACTAACCACTAGGTTGGCAGTTCAAAACCATAAGCTGCTCCTAGGGTGAAATGCAGTGAGTTAGTTAATATGGGTCTTCTAACCATAACTGTTGTTATTCCCACCAAAAGGATTTCATTTTCTTGATGGGTCTGGGTAAAAAAAGTGGAGGGAATATACAGATTGGGTTTTATGATTCAGTTGTGAGTGATTGTTAATATGGTTAATTATGATTGCCAACCTGCTGGGGGAAAAAGGAGCCATTTCAGAAGTAGGAAAGGGTGAGTTCATTACCAGCAAGACAGAAGAGCCAGGAGCACATTGAACTTTCTCAATGAAGGAAACCACTTTGACACCAAATAAGTGGTAGCAGGAGAACCAGGAGCCAGAGCAGTGGACCTCCCAGGCCACACAACAAATCAAAGTGTATGCTTTGAGTTAAGAGGCTGACTTGTGGAGTGGGATGCCTCTGGGGGAGCTAGATTCGTGGACCAGCAGAGCTGAAGCTGAGTCCGTTTGGGTAGAGGCTTCTGTTGGAATGACATGACCTTTAGGTATTCACTAGCAGCCCTAAAAGAGCTTTTGTAGCATTTTCTAAGCAGGGCAGAGGACAGGTCAAGTGGTTGAGGGCCAGAGGGAGGCCTGACTGCCGCATGGCAGAGAAGAAAGTGACCTGAGCATTTCTCACCTGAATCGCAATCTGTCAACTTCTTTAACAAACTCCATCACCACGAGTACTAGTTCTTTGTGACTGTTACACAGAAAATGAATTCTTGATCCCAATAGCAGAAGTAGAATAAACACCATGAGAGGGACATCTGGAGTCAGAATAGGATTAAAAAGGGGTGGAGCATAGAGGCATGTCTGACCTCAGCCTCAGATGAATCTGCCTTACACAGGAAGTGCTGATGATGGTGACTTCCCTTCCCGCTGTGTCGCTTTAGGAGGTCAGACGTGACCCCATAATCATTTCTTTTTTTTCATCAGAGGGAAAGCGAGGAGGCTACCTGTACCCATAAGGATTTACAGCCTCAGAAGACCTAGATAGCATTATTATGAGTCGTAATGGACTTGGTGGCGGTGAATTTGGTTTGGTTTAATACATACCAGACTCCATATGTCTTAGAAGTCTAAATTATATCATTTTTATTTCTTTGTCTCAAATAATTTGTTAATCCTAACTTACCATCCTGTCCATTTCAATTACTAATAGAATTTTGAATTTTATTTAAAAATTATTCATAAATAGAGAAAGAGGTAGGTAAGCAGGCAGGGAGATAGGGAGATGGATAGCACAGACACATATGTATACACACATGTATACATCCATGCATATGCATAGATACCAAACTTAGTGTTTTGATTTTATTTCAGAACTCTATGGCTTCTGTTCGAAGGATCTTTGAAGGTTCACAAACACTAAGAAATCTGTGATCTTTGAAACATTTTTATAAAGGTTGCAAAGAACTAATAAGTAGGAAATAAAAAGTGAGAAAACTAAGTTTCTTTGAGGTTAGGAATAAAAGTAAATGTTTCATAGGGCTTTGTTTAAAGGGTTCTATATTTGGAATCAATATTAAAGAATTAAGATGTCCAAAATGAAATTCTACCCTAAGTCAAGTGGCACAAAAATTATCTTCTAGTATAGATTTCCAGAAACCCCAAATTAAAAATTTGGGAGAGACCCATGAAAATCACATTGCTAGTTGTTTATTTTAATGGGATTATGTTTCCAGATTATTCATATAATTTTATGAAATATCTTTAGAAGTAAAGGTCATGATCAAATCATTAATTCTTATTTATGTTCCCTGTTCCTAATAAGCTACCATTTAGTTTCACTAAAGACTCTCAATAACATCTTAAAATTCAGACTCAGTGGCTCAGACCAAGAAAATCCAATCAGGAGAGTCTGTGTGGGGTCACATGAGACGGCATGGCTCAGATCAGAATTTTCTAGTGGTGAGAGCTATGTGTATAGTTTCCAAAGGAATGCTAATTTGTTTGTTTTCTGTCATATTATTGTATTTATTTTAGAACTGTAAATAATATTAAAGGCTGGTATATTTGTGTTTATTCATCAAAGTGATTCAGAAATTCAGCACTTTAAGAAGAGACAACAAAATGTATTCATTTACGAACCCTCTGTATATTGCTGGGCAGTCAATAAATGTTCCCTGAATAAATGAATACTTTGAATGAAACTTTACCCTTTAAAATGTGATAACTACTCTCCAAACTAAATATAAATGCAAAAGGGTACCTTTGTAGATTTTAATTTCCCTCCAGACTCCCAAACTCTAACAGCTCTTTTATTTAGTACTAGAATATAGCTTTTACTCACCAACTCTGACCCTGAAAATGTCTATTAGAAACAACTGAGCTCTCTAATAGTTCATCATAACCCGGTTCTCCCAGCAGAACTAATCAGCTATTTGGAATCAAATTGGCAATTCTAAAAAGGAGTCATTGCTTCCATTGATTTCTTATGTGGTCATCATCTTTGAATTAAAAAAGACGATTGCAATATGTTAGTATCAATCAATATTATGATTAAGCTTTCCAACCATGAGGCTAGATTACGCTGATCTATTGTGACGCTGATTTCTTTTTTGAATCCCTTATGACAGTAGTTTACAGTGAGAAAACTAATGTTAGTCTTGGAAACTGATCATTTGATTTGAATTTAGAATACTTAGATATTTTGTTTTTAAACATCCCCTTTATTAGGAAACTACTGAGGTGTCTACTTGTGCTATGCTTTAAAATCTTGTTGAATCTTATACAAACCTTGCAATCTCTCATACTCATTGTACACACATGTTCCTAAAGTTAGTTGGTATTTATTTTTGGTAAAGAAAAATTCATAAAGTTCCAAGAATTTGTTGTCAAAATCTCTCAACCAGTTACCTTGGTTGTAGAATACAAAGAGGTCAAGGCCATGAAAGCATTCTCATTCAGCCAGTGAGCACCACATGGAGAAAATCTCTTGATCACCTTGCAATTGAAATCTTAAATTGTTGTCTTCACAATCTAGGTTGCTACTCAGAAATATGTTCAATAAAGTGCTTAAGAGGCTTAATACAAATTCACCATTATAAATGATTCCAGAAAAAATAGTTGTTGGGTCAGAAACATACAGCCTTCATATTCAAAATACTTTAAAAAACACCATTTTAAATGCTTTAGGATTTTAAATTGCAGATGGTTCGGCTACTAAATTGACATTAATAAACTACTCCATCACGAATAAATTTATCCAAGGGAAATCAATCTTGATATGTGCTACTAATGCTGGGTACACATTTCCTCAGGCAATGTTTGATCTCAAATGGAAGACCATTAATCTTGTCTGTCTTCCTTGATAGCCAAGTAACTTTGACTAGTAGTCTATAATTTAATATGAGTAAAGGGACACTTGTGAGACTATTGAATTTAAAAATGATTTTTTCCCTATAAATTCTTATAGTACCTCTAGGGTATAAATCGGTAAACATTTCCTATCATTGGAAACGCCAAATTTTAGAACATGCATTACTTATTATGAAAACATATGTTAGTTTACTATTGAACTTTGGGCTTAATTTATATGTCATTTTTTCTTTTATATTGTGATGAACATAGACATATAAAAATTCCATCAATACTATACCTTACACATTTACAATACAGAGAAATTGGTTAGATCTCACTATTATTTAACAAAATATTCCACCACTATTAGAAAAACACCCCCTCCCCAACATTCCCACATTTGCCCACGTTTTCAGGGTCCATCCATGCGATGGCATGCATCAGAACTTCGCTTGTACTTACCACTGCATAACATACCATTGTTTTTAATACCACATTTTGTTTATCCAATTATCAGCGAATGGACACACAGGTGGTTTCCACAGATGGACACTTATGAAGAGTTCTACAAAGAATATTAGTGCACAGTAGGTCCTTTTTAGCAAACTAAATAACCTATATCATTGGACTTTTGATTATTCAAGCTCTATTGGCAGTGTACTTTCACTACACTATCGATTATTCTCTAAATATATTTGTTTAAGTGTATGAAGAGGCTTTGTGAAAAAAATGGATTTAAAAGCTATTGGGATCTTTCCACAGTCTTTTCAAGGCCCACTTTACATTGTACTACTTTAAAATACTAACAGAATGTCTTAGAGAAGCTTGAGGCTTTGTTAAAATCAAACTGGAAGAAAACATTGCTTGCAACTGAACTTTTGACTGATTACAAGTCCCATGACCTGGGCCTCCCAGAATGTGTAGGAAGGGAACAGAGGTGTACATTCATTCAAAAGTTGGGGTCATAGTGATTTTGTAAAAATTTCTTTAATGAAAGTGTTTTAAAACTTAACAAAATCCTTCAAGATGTTGGATTTTGTCAAAGAAAAGTAGAAGATGCCTGTGAATTCATGGAACGGGGTAAAACACCAATGCACTCCTAGCAACAGATTATCGCAAGCAAATTCACAATGATAGTGTTTTAACAGGGTTTCAGAAATATAAAGTTTGCATTGTATGTGGAGGACACTGTATTGATCATATTTCAAAAGAAAAATATGTCACAGGTATTATCGATACTTACAACTCACTAGTGGAAAATCCAGTACTTAAAGTTTGCCATCTTTTTTTCAAAAGATGTGCACATATAGTGTTATGATTTATTATTATTATTTTAGAAATTAAAATTGCTTGATATACTTTCTTACTGCTGAGTTTCTTCTTTATAATAATCCACTGTAATGAAAAAGTATATCGTAGATGGACATTTTTTAAATTGTGGTCCTTCATAGCCCTGGTTCTCTTCTCTGTTTTTCCAAGTTAAGCTTATTGATAATATAATCACATAAAAGGATAGTCTGTCAGCAACAGAAACTTTTGCATCTAGGAAAATAATGCCAAGGGGGAAAAGAATTCAAGTACATAGTGCTGAAATTATTTCCTAAAGTGATTTACTTTCTCCAATCAAATATCAATGGGATGAAATTCAGTTAATAACATGCACAAGGGTTCCTCTGTGAATTGAGAAACATCTTCATTCAATGTGACATATTCCATCCATTCTTAGTCAATAGCTCCCTCTTTAGACCAGTGATAGTCATCAACATTTACTAATGCCTTGGAAAATCAAATTCTTCAGGCCTTGTGTGTAGTTAGGTGCCTTTTAAAATTTAATTTTGGAAAAAATTGTTTTTTGGGGAAAAAAACCCTTAAAACTTGAGTATTTATTACATTTCAAATAGTATATTTCAGCCTAACTTCTATATTATGATATCAAATTTCAAGTTTAACTCATTTTAAATTTTGGCAACCTTTTATTTTCCTATTTTGCATTGTTTTTGACATATTTGTATCTTTCTTTTATTCTGCGTAAGTCAAACTCTGCACCATTGTAGCTGGGTGCTGTGCAGTTGATACTAATTCATGCAGTACTATATACAGAATAGAGATGCCCCACAGGGTTTTCTAGCCTGTGAATCTTTATGGGATGAGATCACCAGGGAATTTTCCCCAGGGAGCTGCTGGGTGGGTTTGAACTATCAATCTTGCAATCACCAAATTCTTAATATTTTAGTAAACTTAGAACTGACAAGCACTTTCCCATTGAGATGTTTTAAAAATAAATTTGGGATGACTTTTCTGAGATCCAGTAATTATAGGTCACTATTATCTATTGGAATAAACTTTATTAATAAAAGAAGTTGTTAATATGATCAATTCACAAATTTGTCTCTCAGGTTTTTTGGCATCAAAAAATATAAAAAATATAAAAACATGTTAATTCTAGATAACTCAACTTTTTCATAGAAATACCTAAAAGAAATCAAGTTAAAATCATTCATTATATTATATATAAGTACAATTACACTTGATATTTAATATACTTCCTCTTGGTATATGTATATGTGCACATATGAGGTGGTACCTAAAACATTTTTTTCAAATCTATGAATTTGAATTTTTTACAAACCAATCTTATCACCTTCAAAGTACTCCATTACACTCAATACATTTGTCAAATCTTCAATTCCATTCTGGGAACCATTTTTCAAACTCATCTGCTTATATGACTAACAGCATGTCCCCCTTTTTTCTCCTTCCCCTCTTCTTTCATATCCCTCTTCAATGGAAGAAACAAAAAGAAGTCACAGCAAGTGAGGTCATATGAGAAAGCAACATAGGCAAGAGAGGCGTGCTGGTTTTTTGCCCCAAACTGGCACACTGAGATGCCTGCATGAGCAGGTGGATTGTCGTGGTGGAAAATCCAGTCCCCTGGCTGTCAAAAATCAGGCCTTCTTGGCGCACACTGTTCCACAACCTTTTCCGAACCTCTAAATAGTAAGCTTGATTAACGGTCTGACCTGGTGGAATGAACTCCAAATGCACTACAAGTGGACATTTTCATCCATTTGGGAAGTTGACAGATGTCATCAATTGATATTTCACCATTTTTTAAACAATAAAACCACTCTTGTACACTTGAGGTTTTTCCTCATAGTGCTGTCCTTGTAAGCTGTGTTCAGCATCACGACAATTTTTGTGGTATTTTCCCCAAGCAGGAAACACAAATTCACAGCCACACCCTGTTCTCTTAAAACGGCCATCTCAAAAAATGAGGTTTGAGTGAAAGTGCTTTTACGAAAAAAATTGCTGTGACCAGAGAGAACCTTCCCAGGTGATGTCACTGGATACACTAACACAGAGCAAGTTGCTCGATGCTTGCTTAATGGGAAAAATGTGCACTATCATTTTCAGTTTTGGGGGATACCCCCTTGTATATATATTTATTATAAAATTAAGCTGCACATCAGATTTGTTTTTAAAATCACAATCATATGATTGGCATCATTAATAATGCATTATATACATTTTTGTAATGCATCAAAAAAAGGATTTTGAAATTTCTCAATACTCATTCAACGTATGAAAATCCAAAATGATTTAAACACTTTTATGTACTTATAATATTGCTACAATTACTATTTTTCTATTGTTTCCTTAAATAATTTCCTGGAAGTCACAGAATTTTGTAGAAGGGAAGGACTCTTTTGATATATTGCCAAATAGCTTTTTCAGACTGGTTATATAATTTGTGACTCCTAATAAAAGGATTCTGATTTAAGGGATGTTACATTAATTATGTTAAGACAACATGTAATGTAATAAACCTTCCTCTCCACGCTAACACTGCCATAGCCTCTGTCTGCATACACACCACAATACACATCATATTTGCTATATGATTATCAAAACAGTTTTTAAAAATAATTTCAATGGGGGCTCTTACAGCTCTAATCACAATCCATACAGCTATCTATTGTGTGCAACCTTCATATACATGTTGCCATCATCATTTTCAAAACATTTTGTTTCTACTTGAACCCTTGGTATCAGCTCATTTTTTCCATACTCCATCCTTCATGATCCCTTGATAGTTTATAAATTATTGACTATGTGCTTATCAACACATTTTTAAAATAAAGAAAAAATACAGTCCTCTAATAGAAATATATAACAGGTATCATGGTGGCATTAAGCTGAGGTGTTTCAAGTTATTATTTAATTTGCATTTCAGAGCATTTATTATAAGTTAATGAATCAATTGCTGCTCTAAGGAGTTTTTAGTCAGATTTATTGCCTTATACAATTTATATGGCTCTCAGCTAAATAACTGAGATTATAATTATTAGCAGTTGTATAATTGCATGCGTGATAGTTCTAGAGATGATCAAATGTGGGGAATGTCCTCATTTTGTATAGAATTGAGTGACTTTGAAATGTGATTTTTAAAACATTTATAATTTTAAGGTACCTGTATTTATTCATTTTTAACATGATAGACATAAAAATATAGTATCCAAAAATAAGTATCTCTCATTAAGGTATAATAAATGACTTTTATGTGGCACTTTTAGCCATGGTCTTATAACCCTCATGCACGATTGGCAGCATGATGGAAATTGAGTGAATTGCAGTCTATGGATGGGAATGTTGTTCAGTCTATGGATGGGAATGTTGTTCTCCCATGGTCCTAATGGGAGGACCATGCCTGGAGATTGATATGTGGAGAAGATATATGTAAGGGCCAATCCCACAGAGATTTGAGGAAACTTCAAAAGCAGCAAGAAGAGAATGGAGCTGGGTGCAGATTTTGGACCAAGGAACTAGGGTCCTTGTCCTGAGAATTTCCTAGAAGAAAAAGAGATGCAACGAGATAGTTCAAAAGAGAAAGAAACAAAACAACAGGGTGGTGGACTTGCCAACTCAGAACAAGAACTGGGTATGCTTGGGCAGGAGGTTTGCTGATGCAGCTAAAAGAGCCATAACACGTGTTTGTTTATGCAGAACAAG
>NW_022103928.1:2565803-2582568 GCF_000313985.2 Echinops telfairi | reverse complement strand
GACCATCATAAAGCAAGAGACCCGAGAACTAGAAAGGCAAAGCTCACCACCCATTTATCCCTCCGCCTTTCAATTAGCCCCACATGTGATTATCAGCAAGGTTGGCACAATTAACTAACTCACCCTCTCAGGCAGCAGATTCTCAGGTAGAACAAGAGAGCCTAAGAGGACCTAGTAGTGTGGCAAGAACTGGTGTCAGAAGCTAATAAGGGCCCAAGAGCAAAGTCCAGGAGATGCTATGCGGGTGCCTTCCTGGCAACAAGGTAAGCCTGACCAAGGCTCAATGGCAGAACAGAGCCTTGGGTATCATTGCAAGATGTTGCCAGTGGAGGAAACAAAATGAAAGGTATGCCGAGGGAATTATTCCTTACTGCTGCATGTGAATCTACAATTATCTCAAACTTGAGAAGCATTGACACATCTGGTTACAGTGTTAGAAAGGATCGTGAATGTGGCCATAATCTGAATTCTGAAATAACTAACACCTTTCTTAAAGACATGAATTTACTTTTAACCACTGCAAAGACGTCTACATGGTTTTCTCTAGTATCCTGTTTCAAAGAATTCCCTGACTGTCACACTCCTGGGATGTCAGTGTTCTTCATTTAGGTCTCTGTCTCAATGGATTATTAACTCCTGGAAAGCAAGGATCATGTTTTTATTTATTTATGAATTTATCTATTTAAGAAGGCATTTATTTGCATTTTGTGTCTGGTGGCACGGTGGCTAAATGCTTAACTGCTCACCCAAGCTCAACATTTCAAACCAACCAATGGTGCTATGGGAGGAAGATGTGAGAGCCTGTTTCATTAAAGGTCGACAGCCCTCAAAACCCTACCAGGCACCTCTGCTCTGCCTGCAGAGCCACTGTGCATCCAAATGGGTTGATGGCAGTGAGTGGTCCTTCATGAAAATGGATATTTTTCAGGATTTAATTTCAGTTTTTATCAAGGTAAGGCATTTGACATGTTTCTTAATTGTTTTTGTATTGCATTGTGGCTAATTTTTTTTCAGAATCAGATCATTTTGGGGGGCTTTTCCTTATCAGTGTTCAAAGGTTTCTGAAAGCAGTAGATATCTACTAAAATATGGGTTTTATTTTCCAAGAGCCTGGGGAGCTGAGATTACCTATTGAATGATCACAACAGAGCTTCAATTTCCTTTATATTTAGGTGTCGTGGGTTTCTGTAATAGAGATTTTAAGTAGAAAGAAGGGCATGATCTCCTCCTAAGGAATTTGTGATTCAAGTGAATCTTTGGATACAGTGAAAAACAAAACAAAACAAAAAAGTGAGCTTTTTAGTAGAGGATTACTTTCCCAGAAGTCCAGTATACTTTTCATATATATAGGCTCCCTAGCTGAGTGAACAGATAATTGACTGTTTAGAAGTATTTGCCTTTTTTCAGTGAAGGGCATTCTGTCCTCCCACCACCCAGCCTTTATTTCTGTGCATCACGCCCACCAAGTAAGTGTGCTGCCAAGTCCAGAAATAGAAAGCAAGACCATTAACATATCAACCACTTCCAAGATCAAACACTGCATACAGCATGTGTGTTTTAATGAAGATTCTAGAAGCAAAGAGAGCTGAAGCCCATAGAGGTGTGAGTTTCCAAGATAAAAGCACCCTTTCAGTGAAAGAAGAGACTTATAACACTCAAAGTAAAAATTGCTTCTTACATTAAGTACCCATTTGTTTTCCCCGTTACAATATCTATCATTGCCAAGCTTCTTTTCCGAAGGACATGGAGTGTGCATTCCTAAGCCTCAATTTCCTTTTGCCTAGAAGAATACACCTCCTATGGTCAGGTGCCCACTAGAAGCTGCCTTGAAAGTTGGTCATCTCCTTTCTTTGGAACCCACTCCTTTAGGGATTGGTGCTTCTGATGCCTTATCTGTTACGCCTTGGCTTTTGCATCTCTTCGGTTGATGGCTTTGAAGCTAAGGTTATTGATCATTACGGTAGCACAGCTCAACATCCTAGGAAAAATGAGGTTACTGACTCCATTTCCTTTTGTCTAGCATGTGCTTTGATGAGCTCATTTCTTTTCTTCCCCTTTCTTCAGGGTTCCCTCTTTCTGCTCACCTTCCTGACATCTTTCTTATAAAGGAAGGAAAGTGCAATCTTCAGCATGAAAGGTCGGAGATTGCAAAAGAAAGGGAGCATTTTGAGGCTGGAGAATTTCATCATTCATTCCAAAACAGAGAGCTGTATGAATTTTCTATTGCTGAATAATAAATCATATATTACTTCAAAATTAATATGTTCAATCAAGATACAGTTTCTATCTCAAAATTTCTACAGGTGAGGATTCCACACCTGGCTTCTCTGGATGCTCTACTCATGATCTCACCAGACTAAAGAAACCTCTTGTAAGAGAGGCAAGGTCCTCTTCCAAGCTCACGCAGGTTTTCTGAAGCATAACGGACTTAGGACTGAGGTCCTAAATTCCAGAGGCAAGTTCTCTTCCAAGGTGGCTGTTGGCATTCTCCTTCTAGGCATGTAGGAAACTCTTCTTAAAGGCTCAACTGATTAGGTCAGACTCAGCTAATTTATGCTTCCTTTCTATTCCTTAAATAACAACTGATTCATAACATAATCATGGGAATAATACGTCATAAAATGTCTAGGTCTCACGCACACTGGCATGGAGGAGGTTACTCAAGGATATAAATTACTGGAGGGTCTTCTTAAATTTCTGCTTACTAAAATGGTGTTATCTTTTCTATGACTCCCAAGTTCTTAGAGGTATATCTGATACATAATATTCAAATAATAGTAATATACTAGTGAATCCTTCTCTTTTTTATTTATTACCCAAAAATGAAATTTAAAATGTATTGATGACTTATTTTAAATATGAATCCCTCTCTTTGCACTGACAATCTTCATGGTTTCTCGATAGGTTAATGCTGTTGTTGGTGCTGCTCCATCTGACAGGATAGAGCTGCTCCAAGGGTGGGCTTTAGGCTACAAGCTTCTTGGAAGCAGGTCTATCTCCTGTGCGTATAAATGGCCAACCTTCGGTTAATCAGTGAGTGACTTGCGTTTACGCTTCCTGGACTGTGGGGTTATATCAATATCTGGTCTAGAACAATGTATACTAGATAGTATCTTTATTTACTTGTTAGTGCAATTGTTATTCACTTTAGGGAGAAAAAACTAGTCGTTGCTCTCCATTCTTCAAAACTCACACTCATCTCAAGGTGTAGATTCTGCAGATCCCTCATCGGGGAAACAAGGACATGTTTGCAGGCTGGAAGCTGACCAGTACTCTGCACGTTCCAATGGTGTCTCACAATCCCCCAATAGCCTTCCTTAAGACACGTAGCTCCATATGAAAATCTTTGCTTCTACATTCATAAATGATAAAGTCGGGTCCTGAGTCCTAGTTCAAATTTGTGATATGGTTGTGGGTTGTGTACTGGGTTTGGAAAGATAACTAAGGGGAGAGAACGTTTTTATCACTTGTGTAATTTTTCATGTATGTCTGATTATCTATTAAAATATCCCTGCCAGCTTACATGTACTACATTCTTACCCAAAGACATATGGAGTTAAGATCTATAAAGATGATGATAATAAATGGAAATGACAATGAAAACTATATAAAAAGGACAGATATTTGACTTACGGAAGAACTGGTTTATGACAGATTTGTCTGAACAGAACCCCTTTGTAAGTCAGTGACCACCTTGTACCCAATAAGTGGTTATAATTGCTTAATGTAATTGATTTGTCACTAAAATTAAATTGATATATTAAAAACCTTTTTCCAAGTAATAGACATATGCTTAATAAAGGAAAAGAACCTTATAAAATGCAATGACCAATTAAAAATCCACTACATCAAGTTCTTTCCAACTCAGATAACCTGACACAGGGTTTCTGGGGCTCTAAATCTCTTCTTTCTCCTGGGGAGTTTCCAGTGGTTGTGAACAATCGACCTTGTGGTTAACAGCCCAATGAGTCAGGATTAACTAATAACAACATGTCCACTTTAGATTATTAACAAAGCACTAAGTTTATTCAAGTCCTCAAATTTGCCTCAAAGTCACCATCATCATATGTTTTAGAAATAACACAGAAACATCTTAAGAGAATGTATTAAATATGCAAAATTGAGCCCCTGCTCTCATTGACCTCATCTAAGGCTGCTTCAATTCATAGGACCTTACTACTTAACTTTCTTTTTACATGCTTTTCCCAACATTGATTGCACAAACATATGAACAGGCGCGTGCACGCACACGCACACACATGCATTAGAGAACCTTTTCCCCTCTTGCAATTCAACGTCCCATCTTTTGGGAAACTTTGTTTAATTAAGCACCATCCTCTTCAAGCTCAAGTCCCCCTTTATTATGCCGTGTAATACCCAGTATTTCTATTTGATCACATTTAGTATCATTTTAATCAGAAGCTTAATTGGATGTGTGTTCCCTTAAAACTACCACCTTTCCCCAGTCTATATCAGAGCTATTCAACGAATGGCTTCAAATGATTCACATTTGCAAAATGGTCTCTTGGGTTCTAAGACTGTATATCTTTACAAGAGCAGGAAGCTTCCGAGGAGAAACTGGCAGATTCAAACTGCTGCCCTTGTGGTTAGCACACCAACTCTTAACCCCATGAGCCACCAGGGCTCCTTCAGGGTTCCTTAGTTACATAAAACTGTGTTGAAATCATCGAAGTAAAGCAATTCACTAAGCATTGGCTTCATGAATTATAGGTTAAAATGAAATACTTCATGATACACATGCCACATATTCTGAGACCCTATGAACAGGCAAATTCTCATTCACATGTGTTTTTTTCTCAAAAGTTTTATTGGCAAGTAATTTACATATCATCTAATTCAAGAGTTTAATCAGTAAATCATATAAAGGAGAATTGTACAATCACACCCACATCAATTTTAGAGCATCCCCCATGCCGTCGTTAAACCACCTGTGAGACAGTATGCACTCACAATCCATTCTAGTGCTCCCTCCCCCCTCCAGTCTTCATTCTTTACTCCTGAAATCCCCTTTCCCTCCCTATCATCCACCCTCCTAACTCTGTATTCCCTATATCCCCTTGTATCAGTCATCATCATTATGCACCCACTCCTCCTGTGCTACACAGCTGGGAGACCCAACAGAAAAAAATAAATGGTATAAGGATAAAAACATAACAGTGTACTCAGAAAGATACAAATAATGTGTAAAAAAGAAAAGACTCCTAAAAACGTTCAAAAATCCAGGGAAGAAATTTCTGTCATGGAACCAGTAAGGGATACTTGCACACAGAACAAATTCAAGTCATGTCTATAGGGTGGTCAACTGGCCAAGTGTCAAGTTACATCCAGTATAATCAAGATTACAATGGTCTCTGCCTGATAGTAAGGCTGATGGAGACCCTTACCAGTGGCTAGAGTGGATCTGCCAGTGGTTCAGTCTGACCAGATCCTTTGCAGATGGGTTTTGGGTTCCCACTATCGCCCATAGACCTCCACACATTGGATGCTCATAATTTTTGTTCTAATGCTTTTCTCCTCTCCCTACTTGAATTTTGTTATTGTCATCTTTGGATAAAGCAAGCTGGTGTGTTTCTTCTGTGTGGACTTAGTTGACTCCTTGCTTTAGATGGCTGCTTGTTTGAGTACAAGACTTTAAGACCCCAGACATTGTTCTCTTTGATAGTTGGACATCATCTGCTTTCTTCACCACACTTTGCTATAGCACACTTATCTTCATTTGCACACTTACGATCATTTGATGAAGCTAAGTTTTCAAGCACGACCATGGTATTGGAACTGTATTTTCTTAAGTTGGAGCTAGGATTTAGTGCGAGCTCAAAACCTATTCCTGGCTCTATGCTTTGTGTGTGTGTGTGTGTGTGTGTGCCCTATAACTTGGGAGCCAATACATATGACATGTGTTCAATCATGTCAAACAGTTTTTCAAAACATGCTTTTCCTTCCTGGGCTTCTTGACATTGTCTTCCTCTTATCTCCCTTAACCCTCTCTATCGTCCTTCCCCCAAAGCCTTGTAATATTATCTTTCCCTGTAGGCTGAACATCCTTGAGTTTCATTTATTCAAAAATAAAGAAACAAATGACACAGCTTCAAGAGGGTGAGCCTTAATGGCGAAGTACCTCTGATAATCACGCTAATATAAATGAGCATAAGCAGAATATAACCGAATGGCCATCACAGGACTGCTGAGATAATGTATCTTAATACAAAATAGAGGGTGTTGATGTACCAAGACCCTGTTTGTTCGCCAACCAAAAGTATACCGCTCTTGGTAAAGCTGTTTTCTCATACCTTGGACTACATGTGTTTTCCAGCTGAAGTCCTCAGAGGACAAAGGTCTCTGGGGTAGAGTCCAGTTGATCCAGTGTAGTTGCCATTTTGGATCTTACTGATGCAGGCTCTGGACCAGTACATGCACCCAAAGATCCAGGATCCAGTGTCCCAGTGTTCTGCAGCACCCAGCTTGGGTTCCCGGGATACCAAAGATGCACTGGGTCAATTCTGCCCTCCTGTTGCATGCCTCTAAAGATCTTCCCTACCTAATGATCCCAAGATCTCAGTCACTCCTCCTCTCACCTGGCAACCAGCTATCCCTCCCCTCCCGCCATACACCTATGTTCACCCAAACTTGATAATTCCATCTCTCCTCTCCTATGCTGCTGCTCTTATGAGACAGGGGTGCCTCCAGGGCCAGAGGACCTCACTCCAGAGCCACATGACTACCACTGTCCAGACAAAATAAACCCACTCTCCCCTATCCATTTGATCCCAGCTATAATGAGGTGCCCTCCAGCCAAATGATCTACACTATATTTACGTGGAGCAGATGGTGTGTGGATCATTGACATTGGTACCCCTCTTTACCAGCCAGTCTGGTCCCTGGTCAGAAGACTGGATGGCCTGCAAGCTTGAGCTTGTGCCCGTTTTCATGACCGTTCCTAGCACAATGGACTCCTACAGTATTTGTCCTTTTGTGCCTGACAAACTTTACTCAGCATACTATCTTCCAGAGCCCTCCACCTGTTGAGGTGTTTTATGGTTTCAGCATTGTTTTTTAGGGGTGGGTAGTATTCAATTGTGGTATGTACAATTGAGTTTTTTTAATCCACTCCTCTATTGATGATATTTTGGGCTGTTTCCAGCTTCTTACTATTGTGAACTGTGCTGCGACGAACATGAGGGAGCAAATGTCTGTGATCTGTTTCAAAATGACTTTGAGTAGATACCCAGTGATAGTATGGCTGGGCATATGGTAGTTCGATTGCCGTCTGTTTTAGCTATTGCCTTATCCCCTTCCATAGTGGCTGTACATATTGACAAGTCCACCAGCAGTGGATCAGAGTTCCTACTCACCACACCCTTTCCAACATTTGTTGCTCTCAGTTCTTTCTTTTTCTAAACTGGGCCACAGTAATGGGTAGCATTATACCAGGAACAGGCTGTTAGGACAACTGTTGCTGTGTAGTATATTTTGAGTTCAGGTAAAGCAAGGCCACCTACTTTGAAGTTCATCATCATTTTTCCATTTGTTTGAATGATCCTGAATCTGTATAATATTGACACTTTCACAATACCAAGTCTTCCAACGCATGAACATGGGATGTTCCTCCATTTGTGTAGATCGCTTCATGTTTCTTTTAGTAATGCTTTATGGCTTTCTTGGTATGGGTCTGTGGGGTTTTTTGTTATTGTTGGGTTTACCCTTATGTATTTCAGCTTCTTCATGGCTACTGTGAATGGTATCTTTCCTCTCCTTGTGTGGTCTTTTCCTGGTTTAGGTCTCACGGTGATATGGGCTTCACAGAATGGGCTTGGCTGTTTGCTCTCCCTGTCTTCTCTTCTGGAAAGTTTATGTACGATTGGTGTCAGCTCTTCTCTGAATGCTTGGCAGAATTCTCCTGTGAAGCCGTCTGGAGTTTCTTGATGATCTGGCATATTTCTTCTTTGATATGGGTCTGTTCAAGTGCTTAATGTCCTCCAAATTATTGAAGTTATTGGAATAACGTCTTTCTTAGTACTAATTCTTCTTTTTACTTCACTGGCGTCTGTTGTGATTTCCCCTATTTCATTCCTAACTCTGGATAGTGATGTCTGGTCCTTTTTTTCCTTTGTTAACTTTCCTAGCGGTTTGTTGATTTTGTTGATCCTTTCAAAGAACCCACTTTTTGCTCTGTTGATACTTTCCATTATTCTTCTGCTTTCCAGTTCATTTATCTCTGCTGTAATTGTTATGATTTCTTTTCTCTTGCCATTAGTAACATTGTGCTGTTGCCTCTGTTCTAGCTACTGGAGGCACCGCAATAAGGTGCCGACCATACGCCTCTCCTCTGTTTCCATGTGTGCATTGATTGCAGCAAAGTCACTGATTACTGCCTTTGCTGTATGCCATGGATTTTGGTATGTTGCATTTTTGTTTTCATGGGTTTCTAGAAGCTTCTTAATTTCTCTCTGATTTGGGTTAATACCCATTTGCTTTGTGAGGAGCATATTATTAAGTCTCCAAGTGTTTGTCTTCGTTATTTTGTTTTTTGTATTATTAATCTCCAACTCTATGGTGTCATCGTCTCAGACAATGGTTTGAATTTTCTCAAGCTACCTTTACTTGTGTTTTTAACAATACAATTGTTGTTGATGTTGTTGTTGGTAGGTGACAACGAGTTGGCTCTAAGCCAAAGCAACCTTCTGCACAACAGAAGGAAACATTGCCCAGTCCTGCACCACCTTAGAATTATTCTTATGCTTGAGCTCATGTATGCTTGAGCTACCATGTAAATTTATCTTCTTGAGGGTCTTACTCTTTTTGGCTGTCTTTCCACTACCCCAAGCATAATGTCCTTCTCCAGGGACAAGTCTGTCATGACAACATGTCTTGCCATCCTTGCCTCTAAGGAACATTCCGACCATACTTTTTCCAAAGCAGATTTGTTTGACCTTTTGACACTCCATGACACTTTCAATATTCTTCAATGGCATCACGATTCAAACACATCCCTTCTTATTTGGTAGTCCTTACACAACATCAAGCTTTCATATGCATGTAAAGTCAATGAGAATACTATGACTTGGGTCAAGCACACTTGAGTCCTACAAATAACATCTTTGCTTTTCAGTACTCTATAGAGGTCTTGTGCTACATAGTTTCCTAATGTAACACATCTTGTGATCTCTTGACTGTTGCTGCTATGAGCAGTGATTGTTTACCCAAGTAAGACAAAATCCTTCTTAACTTCAATCTTGTCTCCATTTATCATGATGTTACCTATTGGTCCAGTTGTGCGGATTTTAGTCTTTACATTAAGTCATAATTTCTACTGAAGGCTGCAATTCTTGATCTTCAGCAGCAAGTACTTCAGTCATCCTCGCTTTCAACAAACAAGGTTATGGCATCTGTATATCGCAGGTTGTTAATAAGCCTTCCTCCCATCTTGATGACGAACTCTTCTTCATATAATCAAGCTGAACAGTACTAGAATAGATAAGAAATAGTCCTGTTGGTCCAGTGATAAAGCACTCAGATGTTAACCAATAGGTCAGTGGTCCATGTCTACTAGCAACCCCAGAGCAGATAGATTATTGGTCTATTTCAGTAAAGATTGCAGCCTTGGAAACCTTTGGTTAAGTTTTACCCTACCGTATAGGGTAGAATGAATATGTTGGAACCAAATCAATGGCAATAGATAGAAAGAGGAAATATATTAAATATCTTTGATATCTAAATTATTTATGATTCCTAAGAAGACTGATAAAAGATTTTATAAAGAACAGCACTTTTCTCACAATAAAAACCAAGCTAGTGCTAAATATTAATAGTGAAAAACTGGAAATATCTTTGTAATATTTATTGGTAATGATTTTGCTGGATTGTATTAAAATTCTTAATTATTTTATAGACCAGGAAAGATATACTCAAAACTAGTTGTAGCTTTTATAGATTAATCAACAAGGAAGCAATATAACTTACCATTTTCTCTTCCTTTAGTTCATCTGGTACCCTACAGAACATAACAAACAATGTAAAAAACACGTTATTTAAATAGCACAAAGCTCCATTAATGTGAAACTAAACAAAGCAGTACAATCAAGGACTTGCTAAATTATTGTATGATGCAAAATATTTGATATTAAAATATTTTATGCATTATTCCTGATTCAGAATGGGATCAGAGTTTCTACTAAAGTATTATCTAAGTGGCATGGATAGCCACTCTTTTGGAGCAACCATTGCCTGGAAAATGATGTCATGCTTGGTAAAGTAGAGGGACACAAGAAGGACTGACACTGTGACTGCACTAAGGGGATCAGCGGAAGAAACACTTGTGAAGGTGGTACAGTACCGGCCGTGGTTTGCTCTGTTGTGCGTAGAATCTCATTGGGTGGAAGACTCGATGGGACCTAACCTCAACAACTCTTCGTTTTTCACATCTCAAACTGGAAGCTGTAATAGGCTGTAGTTTGTATAATATTTTGAGGAAAAAAATAAATGGTAAGGGTTAAACAACTGACAAGGACTAACATATGTCCCACTAATGTTGATCTTAGCATTGTTATTTTAGAAGGCTAAGTCTACCAGGAATCAGAATTTGTTACAATAATAGTTGTCAAAATTCAATTTGCAGTAGTTTTCTGTAAAATGCGAGGTTTGTGTTCGCATTTATATCATTGAAAACGATGTGACTAGCCGATAGGAAAGTTAGATCGAAAATGGACCTAAACCAACGACTGTAAATCTATAATACTCCTGCCATTTTCACCCCAAACTCTCTGGAACAGGCTACTTCTCTCAAACATACAATGACCAAAATGTCATCCTTTTCTCATTACTTTAGAGGCATCATAGCAGAGTGCTAAGGGAATGATCCTGTGTCCGAGCTTCCTGGACCTAAACATTAATCTCTCTTTATTAGGGCATTTGGACACAACCGCACAGTCCAGGAAGGAAAATAAAGGTTGGAGACTTGAGTTATTTCTCCTAATACAAGGTACTGAATCTCATCCATTGTATCCCAGATAATTATCCATTCAAACTTGCAGATGGTGGAATTCATGGCAGTGACTTGAGAATTATGATAATATTCACACTTATAAAGCCTCAAAGAAAGGTTTTATGAGGCTGGGACTTAGCTTTGTAGATTCTCATGGTATGAATAGTCCACATTATTATGGAAATCACAGATATTATTATCTAAAACACCTGCTTGTTAATTTCCAATGTCCATGGTTGCAAGGATATAAAGAGTACATTGTGAAAGAAGGGCATCCTGGAGACTGTGACCCTGACCTGTCACCCCTTTTCACCATCTTTTATGTACACTCCTCTATTCCTTCCAACCTCCTAATGTTCCTGACTTTGCTGCTCCTACACTTCAACTAATGTATTTTAAATTCTCTCTTTGAATTGCATTTCCATGAAAACCAAATAATGAGGAGTGAAACATAACAGGTATAATGCAATTTCTTTAAAGCCTACAGCCTTATTTGTTTTATTTGACTTTCCCTAAGTAATTTTTACTTTGGATACATTTGTCAGCACTTTTTCCCAAAATATAGCCATTTTCATAAATACAAACAAAAGAACAGTCATAATTAGTTTCCTTTGAATTGATTCTCAAAATAGGTTAGCTTAATTCAAAGGAAGAAATAATAGCATATTTTCAAAAAATAGTTAATGAATGGGTTTGGATTATGACAGATATTATCCCAGTTCAGAAGCATTTAATTTTTGAGAAATTGCATAACATTGAAATTTTTGAGAAATTTCTATATTAAGTATTCATTTTCTGTATCTATGAAACCATAGTTTAAAAAGCAGGTTTAGCTGACAGTTACTCTAAAAAATGTGAGCACTTGCTCACATATTGATATTATTTTCCATTGCTATTCATTCTCTATTCTATAAGCTTCCCAGGCACTGTTACATTCAATATGTACAATTAGCTGAAGTGGGAAATTAGGAACATAGCTTGGGAGGACAATTGGCCATATTAGAAAAGATTTGCTAAGTTAAAAATTATGTAAAAAATTGTTATGTAAGTGATGTGTTTTTTAATGAAAAATAAAATTATGTGGATTCACACTGAAGGTTGTCAGATGATGATGATTGATAGATAGGTTGATTGATGATGCATAGATATGAAGGAAAAATATGTTGAGATTTATCTATATTTATATGAAGCTGTGATAGGAAGGTTTATTGTGCTAACCTGGCCAATAGGAACATGTGGGATTAATGAGGTCACAGTTTGATTGGAGTGCAAAGAGATAAATGGCTCGGCAAGCCCTGGATCTCTCACTCTTGCTCTCTGGTGATGAGACCAGTGTGTGGCTGCCTTAGCTAGTTCTCTGCCTCAACTTGTAAGTTACACTATCTGTGGGACAGCCAACCCATGGATTTTGCTGCTAGAGCTTGAGGTTCCTTTGAGATCTGCTTTGCCACACTGCTGGTGTATACATTGCTTGAGCTAGGGACTGTCAGATACTGTTGTCTTGATAACTGTTGGTGACCTTCCCTGCTGTTTGATGCCTCTGGCCGACTGTCTGCATTGCTCTACAGAAGACTCAGCTGTCTATTTCCTTGACTTTGGACCCAGCAGCCCTCGTGAGTTGAAGGACTTCCAGTATATTAACTGTTCCACACAGTGAGTTGAACTGAGCCCTCTGCAATGCCGTGTGACCTAATTAGCTGTTATATCCCTCAGAGCTGTATATATATATTCAAAACTGCCCTGGTTTTCATTCTCTAGAGAGCCCTAAGACAAGCCAACAGCCACTGACTTTAAACTGCAGTGACCTATGTGCACAGCAGAACTATGCTCTATGGGTGTTTTGATGGCTGATTTTTCAGAAGTAAGTTAGCAACCAAGCACTTAATACTTTGCACTACTGGAAGGTGTCAGTTCGTAGAAACTGCATGCATTAAATTAGTGAAGTCAGGTCACGGACCACTTAGCAAGGTGAAAAAAAATCAAAAAAATAAAATAAAATGAGTACCAGTAACAAATGGGGCAACAGATGTTCTTCTAAGTTTTACTTTGGAGAAAATTTCAATGGAGTTTGCTATTCCAGGACAAAGAGTAGATGTCAAGAGTAAGATCAGTTGACAAAGGACTTGAGGAAAGAAACAGACTAATAAAACTGTGCATAAGAGGCTCTTGGGCAGAGTACTTGCTGGTATTTCTTCAATAACCTTGCCCCTTTCACTTTTCACGATGAAAATAAGGAGGAGGTAATCAATGATTCATGGACCCACCTTACCTCTTATCTCACACACGTCATCATTTTTCCTTTATGGGAAGCTGTAAGTAGGAAATGGTTCATTATTTTGCTAACTTTTATGAATTCACGTGGTTTTCTTATGTTTGTGACACATTTTGTCTTCATTTTATCTGTGCCCCTGCTGCTATTAAGGTGGATCTGCAAATGGGAGACATTACAATGAGATGGACTTGTGCCTGGGGCACTCAAAAGTAGCTGCTAAGACTACGTTAATTTTGAAGGAGGTGTGGGGAAGCAATGACTTTTCATTGGCATTTCCTTTGCTGGGATATGCCTCTACTGATGCTGACTTGTTTCCTGCGTGCAGCACTGACAATGTAGTTGGTTAAGTCTTGGGCTGCTAACCACAGGTACACAGTTCAAACCCTTCAGCATTTCTGAGAGAGAAAGATATGCCTGTCTGCTCCTATAAAGTTTTACTATCTTAGGGATCATTTCTACTCTTTGCTCCTTAGGATTGGTATGAGTAGGAATTGTCTTGCTGACAATGGGTAGGGTGGTTTTTTTTATGAGAGCATCATAAGCATCAAGGTTATCTAAAGTTAGTATAGCGTAATATTTAAAGCTAGTTAGTGCAGTGGTTATGCATTAGGCTGCAGTTTGAAACTACTAGCCCATCCGTAGGAGAAAAATCAAGCTTTCTACTTGTGTAAACTTGTGGAAACCCACTGGAGCCATTCTACTGTGTCCTATAGGGTCACTAAGACTTGATGGAATTGGGTTTGGTTTTCTTTATTGGAGTCTAGGCCAATATGAAACCAAGTTGAGAATCATTGACCTAGGAATGAAGTTAAAAACTAGTAGATAATCAAGGGAAATTGATTTCAAAGTCCTACTTGAACATTAAAATTCAAGTCAGTATTGCATTGCAATAAACAATAACCATGTAAGAGCTTTATAGTTTTTATAATATTCAATCATTTGCTATGGCATTTGTTCTGTTGCTCTGGGTATCCAAATGGAAATAGTAGTGACAGAATTCAGAGATGTGGTGAAAGATTCAGGGAGAATTATGCAGATGAGTATGAGACGGACAGGGAACAAAAAAACAAAAACAAAAATGAACTAAAACTAACCAGTATCTTACCTTATGTGTAGCTTGCTGTTTGTATCCCAGGCTACCAGAGTAGAGGCAACCATTCCCTAAGCAAGAGTTGGTTGGCGCCTCTGAGGAGAGCTGACAATGAACAAGAGAGATATGGGAGGTGTCAAAAGATGAGATGTCATCCTCATCCTACACAATTCTTGATGGCAGAGACATGACACAGTTCCAGTTAGACCTGTGAAAAAGTTAAGACTCCAGGAGTTAATTCAGATATGATAAAATTAATAGTCTTTTCTCATAAGGATGTGTCACAATTAAAAACCAAACAGAGGGTAAGGTGTGTAGCAGAGAAGAATAGTTAGCATATTCATTAATCAAGGCCCTGTTTACACACCTGCTATGAAGGATATTTACTCATTAACTTAAGTGAGACCCTATGTTAAATAACAGCTGTCATTCTGTGGCAAAGTTGACAATCCCTGACTCTACTGTTTCAAAACCTAGGGTTTATGGAATGCAGTTTTACAACTAATCTCTTTTTTTCTAACTAAAAAATTAATATTCTCATTGTAGAAATTATATAGAGAAATTTAAAAGTAAAACATACCCTCAATCATAACTCTCAATAAATATCTCTATTAAAATGTTGGTCTATATTCTTCTCTGCTTTCTGTGATCTACGGGAAATATGTGAGTTGTGACAAAATTAGCAATAGCAGGTTATTATGACACTTTTGAGCCCTGTTTCTATTGCCTGTGTTATATACAGCCATTTTCTCACTACACTAAATATTCTTATGAAGATGACTTTGAATGTATATGTTATTCTATTATTCATAACATTCCAACAAATATCCTTGACCATCACTGATTCTGATTTGGTTTTGTTTCTGTTCATGTTCAGTGAAAATTCATACAGATTGAACATTTTAGGACAGATGCATGAAAGTGGAACACTAAAGATTTTCGAGTTCATTCATGCTGTCAAATTGCACTCAGGAAGATTATAGCAATTTACACTGAAGTTGTCTACAGGACGGCCATTCGACTGTATGATCTTCAGAGGTGGGCACTGCTCTCTGTTGCCAATTTATCCCCAGATCCACTGCCAAGAACAATTACATAACCTTTGTGAATCTCAAGTTTATCATTTACAAAATGACACTAAAATAGCACTTACCTTAAAAGATTGTCATAATAAAAGTGTTAATATAGGTAAAGTGTTGTCAAATGTTCTGTCAGGTCAGGTTGACTAGAGAAACTAATCAAAGACATCTATACATGCGTAAGAAAGAGATTTATATCAAAGAGCAATTGTATATTGAGAAAGCATCACAGCCCAGTCCAGAAAATGTCCATAATTCCAATATTAGTGCATATGTCTGACACTAGTCCATAAATTCCTTTTTAGACTCATGCAGCACATGCAATAATGCCAAATGCAGGAAGATCATAGACCAGTGGGTAGAACATCTTGTGGATCCAGTGGCAGTGGAAGCATCTCAACACTGGATCTCCAAAGGACTCCTCTAGCTCTCTCAAGTGTCTCAGCAACAGCAAAAGGAAGGCGGAGAGAGTTGGTCTGGCCTCTAGTGAGCTATTTATTTCTGTGGCACCATCAAAAGATGTCATCAAGCTGTGACCTGATTGATGGGCTAACTTTTACCCTTTCTCTCTTAATATTCTCAAGTTGACAGATTATGTAATGGTCACATGTGCCATTCCAGAGGGTAAAATTCCATATAGATTAACAAATGCTTAATGGCAAAAACAGTATCTTATTATAATTTCTATCTTTTTTATTACTGTCATTTATATATGGCTGCTGTAACAGAATTACCTGCTTCAACTGGGTGAATTAAGTAAATGCTGTTTCCACCACCACCCCCACAATTTAGGAAGTGGCGCCTCTTGGGCAGCGGGGAATGGAGGGGACTGGAGGGGAGCTATCTCTCTCTGTCCCTGCTGAGGAAAGGTTATTGGGTCTTTTGAACTTCTGTTTTATGGTTCCTTGGAGATTTCTTAGGGACTGGCTTTTCTTTCCTTATTTTGGTGTCCTTCTTTGTCTGCTATGCTATATCCAAAGGAGACACACCCTACACTCATTAAGATAATGAAAAACATATTCTTCAATGAGATTATAACTACCCACTGGTATGTTGTTGTTAGACACAGTGCCAACCTGGCCAATAAACACATGTGGGATTAATAAGGTTGCAGTTTAATTGAAGGGCAAAGAGATAAATGGCTCCGTCAGCCTTGCCTTTCTGTCTCTTGTTCTCTGATGATCGGACCAGTGTGTGACTGCCTTAGCTAGTTCTCTGCCTCTACTTGCAAGCTACATTATCTGTGAGACACCCAACCCATGGAACATGTCACTATAGTTTGAGGTTCCTTTGAGACCTGCTTCGTCACACTGCTGGTGTTT
>NW_022103928.1:2538573-2564945 GCF_000313985.2 Echinops telfairi | reverse complement strand
GTTTTCCTACATTGTAGTATTTCCAGCAGTAGATCTTCAGGTCTCTTCCATCCTGGAGCGACTGGTTGGGTTCAAGTTAGTGGCATTTCCATCACCGGTTGAATGCTTAACTATTGCACAACTAGGACTCCTTTGTAATATGTGTAGTCTGTATCTATATTTCTTTCTTACATCATCTACAAAAGTCATTCGCCCTTTTTTGGGGGGGAGTTTCACTATTTTACCATTTATAAAAGCTTATGATCTATGAAATATCATACTTATTTCTTGTAATGTTTTTAATCATTTCCTTAGTGTCATTTAATGGGCTCTAAAACCACTTAGAGAGTAGCAACTGTTCCTCTACAACAGGTGAAGCAACTGAAGCCATTACTCAGCAGAAATTCATAAGCATGTCTGCCACATCTTAGGAACATTCCCCATAGAATCAGTATACACATGTTGTGAATCAGCCTCAAAGAAAAGATCGAAAGCACTGTATGTGTTTTAACATATGGTACCCTCGTTTAAAAAAAAGCAAGTTTCTAAATAATCTCTAGTTATATTTTGATTTTTAACAAAAATTGATACATAAATAATTCTATGACTATTACTTATCTTCTAAGTAGTTGAAAAGGGTTTAAAACTTTCCTATTAATTATAAATTTAATACATCATAATTAGAGATTAAGACTTCTACAATTTATACTTTATAGGAGAATTTACTGAGCTTTTATTTGTCAATTAGTGTATGTTTAGAATTCCTAAATGTTCCTTGGACATGTAAACATAGTATGTTCTATATTTTATTGTATATTTATGAATTTAATCTTACATGATATATTGTTCAAATTCTCCATAATACTGTTTTTTAACATGAAAAAACAGACTAGGGATATGAAGATAATAAAATGATTGTGGAGAAACCTCTTCCGCTTCATAGTCTTAACTCAAAGATGCACCGATATCTCTAGATCTTGGAGGGTGGGAGTAGATTAAAGGTGCATAGAACCTGAATTCTAGAAAAGATCTTGCTACTGTGTTCACATCCTTCATTTCCTGTGGAGTGGTCTGGTGCTACAGCTCTTTATTGTGATTTATCTATTTGCCAAATTTTGCAAATACTATGTTTTCAGATATCCCATGATGATCATTTTAATAGACATGTGTTACCTGCCTCTCAAACATTATCCCCATCCTCTTGTCAAGAGAGCTCTCTAGTGTTACTTTACTCCCAGCAATCTGGGGAGGGCTCCACCTCTGTCCTCTCTATTTCAGTCACCAGTGTACATGGTATTATCCCCTGAACAACACTGGCTTGTTCTTTACTCTTTGTCTTTTCCCTCCTTTTAGGTTTACCTGGAATTCTGACCATCTCCTCCTGATGTGGTATTATTTAACTGGTGGACTTAAATTGATTTTTTGTTGTTGAAATCAGGTGTCAGCATTGCCGAGATACCTTTCCTGGTGCTCTAAGATGTGGAGGGTCAGGAACCAAACCCTTCATTTTCTCTACCTCATTGTTTAATTGTCAATGCATTACATTTATAGGTTTGGATGCTTCTTTCATTGTGTCATGTTCTATGAATATCTTGATATCACCACCTCGTATGTTTTGTGACACATAGTAGATAGTTAATAGGTGTGGAATGATTATGATTAAGAAAGCAAACAGACAACATGAAAGGAAAAGGAGACTGATAAGACCTGTGTATAAAGATAAAGTTGCATGACTTCTTAGTTACTTGAAGATACTGCTTTGGATTCATTCATCTATATGTATCCATGTATTGGCAGAATTTCTGACACATGGGACGCATTCCATAAGCATTTGTATAAGGAATGAATCTATTTAAAGACATTTAAATGAAACTTTTCTTACACTGGAGACTGCCTATTTGACTTTCTTCCAGTGATAGGCTGATAACTAAACAACAACATCTTCCTATATATTGCCAAATAACAAATCTCAATGGAAATAATCCTCTTATTCCAAGGTTTGAAATTACTGATTTATTTCCAATGCCCCTAGACCACCACATAGTTTTCCAAACAAGAGATAATTTTTTTTCCTCATCTGGTTTTGCTTTCTAAACATTTCACGTAAACTTTATCTGTATTATAAAATTAATTTTGATTCACTTCTATACATATAATGTTTTATATAAACGATGTCATGCTTAAAGAATAAATGTATACAATAAACGGGTTAAAACTTTGAAGGAGAAAGAACATACTTAATCTTAGTAGCTCTCCAAAGTGAAGTGTAATGCTATAGACTCAATAGACCCAAGTATTAAAGTGAAATGGTTGAACGTGGATGTCAACACTTTTAAATACATTGCTTTTTTTTTAATTGTGTGCTGCATATTTTTGTCAAGGGAATTTGATAATTATAAACTGCTACAATAATGAGGTTTTGAATATTCATAGGCATTTAAAATGCCTCTGAGCATTTTAGCAGTGCCCTGTGGAAGTGTTACTCATTTTTAGAAATAACTGGGCTGTAATAATCAAATTCCCAAGTATTCTGTTAAAAATAGATAGGGGGAAAGCCTAATTCAGTAATGTTTTTATGTACTAGAAAGGTTGGTCCTGCACTTCATCAGAGTGGATGTTATCATGCTTAATTGGTGGCATTTGGGGGTCATATAATACTTATGTCTTTCATGTCTTTGAAAGACACAGAAAATACTTGGGTAGTAAAAAAATGCTGACAGTTTTATGAACCACAACTCTGGGAACTCGGAGGGGGTGGGGGACAGAGACACTTTAAATTTGCATCATGTCATAGAGACTGGTTAACTCTTGACCATACCATTTCCCACTTCCTGTTGAGGATGTGATTAAGCAGCGCTTGAAATCTCCTTTCTAGTGAAGGGAGCCATGACTAAGTTGTTCTTGATAGAATGGAAGTGTGTGATCCACAGTCTTGTTCTTAAACACTGCTTACTCTTGATCCCCATGTGTTTTTACCATCTTGTGACAGTCCTGAAAAAGCCTCAGTACCCCTTGTTAAAGATGGAGAAGACATCACATAGAATGAGCCAGAATTCCCAGCCTCACTGCCTAAAAGAAAGTCACTTACCTTAAACACCATTTTGGTTTATTGCTGCCCCACTAAGTAAACTTTCATTGTGCCTTTGAACTTTGGAGAAGGATTTATTTGTGTTATTTAGCCAAACTTGTAAACACTGGGTGGAGAGAAAGAAACTACAAGCTCTGGCTCATTCATTACCATCGCTGAAACAATGAATGCAGTTGCAGCTAGAGTGATAGTTTGAATCCTTTGAAACATAATAATTTGAATTTTCTTACCCGAAGTTTTGACAACATTTATTTTATTACAAAAATATATGGGGGCCCTCGTGACATAATGGTTACTTGTTGGGCTGCTATCCACAAGGTCAGCAGTTCAAACTACCAGACACCACTCCGTGGGAAAAAATATTATTCTTTCTATTCCTGTAAATAATTACAGTCTCATAGGACACTCACAGGACAGTTCAACCCTGTCCTATAGTGTCATTATGGGCCAGCATTGACTCAATGACAGTGAGTTTGGTTTTTTGGTTACACACACACACACACACACACACGTATATTTGTGTGTGTTTATAGACTATTGAAAAGCAAAGATATTACTTTGAGGACTTGTATTCAGCTGAACACATGATATCTTCGGCATCAGAAAGCTTAAATGGACTGGTCTAGGCAAATTTGAATCAGAAAGTCATATGGTTTTTTTATGCCAAGAATGACAAATAAGAGGAATGGCCTTGCCTTCATCACCATAAAAAGCATTTCAAGATCTATCGTGAAGTACAATGCTGTTGTGATGGGATAATATATACACATTTACAAAGAAGTCCAATTAATAGAACTATTATTCAAATCGCCAAACCAGTAAAATTGACAAGGAAAAAAATTAAAGAATTCTACCAATTTATTGACCTTGAAATTTATCAAACATATAATCAGTATGCATTAATGGTTACTGGGTATTGAAATGTGAAATTTGGAAACAAACAGGAAGAATCAGAATTTGAAAAATATGGCCCTGGTGATAGAAACAAGGCTGAAGGTCACATGACAGAATGTTGTGAGACAAATTAGTTCTTCTTTGCAAAAACCTTTGTAAAAATGCCAATTCCTAATGAAAAACACTCAGTAAAATAGGAATAGAGTGGATATTTATCAAAACAATAAAGGCTACATGTGCAAAAACAATGGCGAACATCTCACTCAGAGAGAAATGTACAGTCTCTTCTGTGAATGGGAACACTGCATTAAGTCTTAGCCAGAGCCACTTGGTAAAAAAGAAGTGAAACTCTATTTGTAGATGATAGACATGACTTTATATATCAAAACTCCAAAAGATCAACATCTCCAAGATTAACATACAAAAGTCAATCAGATTCCTATATTCTAATGAAGAGAGAACTGAAAGGGAATCAAGAAAACTATACCATTTACAATGCAAATACAAGAAATAAATTATGAATAAACCTTACCTGAGAAACAAGACTTTTACAAAGAAAACTACAGAGCATAACTACAAGAAGTCAAGAGAGACCTACATAAATGGAAGGAAATTCCGTGTTTGTTGATAGCTTAATATTACAAAAATGTCAATCTACAAGTACAATGCGGTTCAGATTGAGATCCCAATTTGCTCTTCAAAGTAATAGAAAAGCTAATTAATAACTTCATATGAATAAGTAAAGATTGTTTTAAGAAGTACAACAGGGAAGAGAAAAGCCAGTCTGGGTGCAGTTTAGCTCTGATGAAACACACCTTTCCTCTAGTTCTTTGGCGCTTCCTTCTCCCCACTATCATGACCTCAATTTTGCCTTACAAATCGTATTAGACCAGAACATGCACTCTGCTACAGATAAGAACCCGCAACACAGGGAATCCAGGATAGATAAACTCCTCAGGGCCAACAATGAGAGCAGAGATACTGGGAGGATTAGGGGAGGGTGAGGGAACAAAGGGGGAATCGATCACAAGGATTGACATATAACCCCCTCCCAGGGGCACGAATAATGGAAAAATGGATGAGGGGCAATGGAGGACAATGTAAGATATGAAAATAATAATCTACAATTTATCAAGGGTTCATGGGGGCTGGGAAGCTGATATCAGGGGCTCAAGTGGGAAGAAAATGCTTTGAAAATGATGATGGTGGCATATATGTAAATGTGCTTGACACACTGGATGAATGTATGGATTGTGACAAGAGATGTAAGAGCCCCCTTTAAAAGTGAGAAGAAGAAAAAAAGAAGTACAAAGTAGGAGACTTCTCACTCACAGATATCAAAACCTATTAAACAGCCACAGTAGTTTAAAAGCCTGGTGAGAGCACATAGATTAATGGAACAGAATAGAGAATGCAGAAATGAATCCATCCATGTACAGGCAACCAATCTTTGATGAAGTGCCAAAAAACATTAAATGGAAAAGAAAGTCTATTCAAAAAGTAGTGCTGGCAAAATTAGATCTCATCTGCAGAAGAATGAAACAGGATCCATACTTCAACCCACTAAAAACAGCCTCTAGTCAGGGGTCCTCAAACTTTTCAAGCAGGGGGCCAGTTCACTGATCCTCAGACTGGTGGAAGGTCCGGACTATAGTTTTTAAAAAAACTATGAACAAATTCCTATGCACACTGCACATATCTTATTTTGAAGTAAAAAAACAAACGGGGCAAAAACACCTGGTGGGCCGGATAAATGTCCTCCAGTGTGGCCCACGGGCCGTAGTTTGAGGACGCCTGCTATAGATGGATGAACGCCTAAATGTAAATCCCAGAACTGCAAAGATAAACAAATGAGAAAACAGGTGAGTTAGTTTATTGCGCCAATCTGGCTGATAAACACATTTGGGGTTGAGAGGCGGAGAGATAATGGCTTGGTGAGCCTCACCTTTGGAGTTTTCAGGTCTCTTGCTTTCTGATGGTTGGACCAGGGTGCCGCTGCCTTAGCCAGTTCCCTGTTTCAGCTGGCAAGGCTCACTTCCTGCAAGACGTCCCTGTGGAGAGCCACATGGACCTACCTCGATGCAAACCTGGGTGCTGGAGCACCCGTGTGGAGATCCCTGCCAGTGCTGAGATGTTTACACATTCACTAATTCGGCTTTCCTCCAGCAGTGGGCATCATTGCGTCTGTTTTGTGAGATGGAGGAGGACTTTGTGGACTGGTGTCGGACATATGGGTTAATGTTGGACTTGTGGGCTTGGGCAGCATTGGGTTGGGATGTTTTCTTGAGGTCCACTTACCCTTTACATAAAGCTCTCTCTTATACATAAGAGTGTCTGTGGATTTGTTTCTCTAAAGTACCCAGACTAACACAGGGGCAAACTGAAGGGTCCTGATGTAGAGCACAGACACACTTTCAAACATATATAGCAAAACACATATAATAGATGACAAAATAAATGACAGGAACCTAATAAAAATAAAACATCTATGTTCATCAAAAGAGAAAAATGAGAACTCATGGGGCGTGGGGGGTAGGGGGGCCACGTGGGGAAATCTTTGACAATGATATTACAGACAAGGGACTAATTTCTTAATATTTTTTAATGGTAAATTAGGTAAGGGTTTATATTTCAGATGATCAACTTGGCATTCGGCCTTCCAATCACTGATCAAACCCTCCAGTAGGTTACCTGTTCCTACCTGCCCCTCCTTTGCCCACTTCTCCTGCTATTGACTTCCATCCTCCATTTCACCCAAGTCAGCATGCATTGATAGGCCAGACCATTGCCCATTTCTCTCTCTCCAAACAACCGACAAACCTTGGGAGCCTCTAAAATGTGTTCCTTTTGATTTGAGAGTCTTTATCTTTTCTTATTTTCCCCCTCTTATATCAGTGGGCTCAGTGCTGCTACAGCAAACATATTTTCTCAATGTTCAGGAGGCTGGAAATGAACATTTAAGGGGTATCTCTAAGGAGAAGTTTTACTTTGTCTATTTTGTCTCCTAGCATCTGTCATCAGTTCTTGAATCCACCCTGCATGTCTATCTTCAAATGATGCCTCCCCACCGTGTTTTTTGGTCTTTCCATAACTCGGAAGGGCTTAGGATTAGGGCCCACACTCCTCTGGCATGAATTCATTTAAAATAATTTTTTTTAAATCACTATTTCTAAACAGGATTATATTCACAGGCACATAGACCAGGAATTCGATTTATATTGGGGAAAACACAATGTAATCCATAACAAGGCCAATTGCCATTCTACAAAAGTCATCATTTTGTATCAGCTGAACACCTATAATTAGCAAGAGCAGAGGACTTATTACACCATCACTGATGTTTGCTCTCCACCTGTGCCAGCATGGTTAGCAGACATGCTCCCCTTTTCAGCTGGAGATAAATTCCAGACATTGGGAGTGAGAAAGTGAGATTCTGGGATTCAGAGGAATGGTGAAAGGAGCCTCTTTTTTTCATTGACTATTTATTGACTATCACTATAAGCAGGCACTGGGCTAAGTTCTTGGAAGAAAACAGTACAGAAGCGCTTTGTATCCCAGTGCCATGCATCTGCAAGAAAGACACACAGGAAAAGGGCAATTAGAGCAGTTACTTGATGGGCGCAGCATAAGATGCTGCCAAAGTGTATAAACGTGGGTGCTGCAGACACATTTTAACAGAGGAAGTGACATTTTAGTAAAACCTGAGCAGACAAGATAAAGGAAGAAGATAAATGGAGGTGAGAGATTTTGGAAGGGAGATTTGCATTGGGGTCATTTCATGGATGCCGTACAATTTATACCCCATGAATATTGTGATAGTTTCATTTTAGCAACCTACATCTAGATCCAATCTTTCAAGAGAGATTTGCATTATCCACTAGTAGCTTAAATAATAATTTCTGGGCATTCTTTTTTAAATACTGGAGAGGAATTTATATTCCCTTCATGGTTTTCCTCCATTTTAAATTTAAAACCAAGGTTTTGAAATTTCTATTAGGTAATGAACAAAAGAGGATTACAATACTAAAGTACTCACCCATAATTATAATCTTTATTTTCCCCTCTTGTTTTTGTCTTCAATACTCTTTGTTCATTCATACAGTAATTTATATATATTAAACTATATATTGTTTTATGCACTGTGCTTTATAAGCCACCATAATATAGAATTAGGTAGATAAATGTCTGTATAATAACAGCTCCTTATGCATAATATTTAAATTACTATAAAATCCTTCCCCTAAAAACAAAAGTCTCTTAAATTCAAGCAGAATTTGGGAAATAGTCAAGGGAAAAGACTTCATTACAATTGACAGAGACTTGGACCAGAAACTCAAAAGCATGTGTAAACTTTAAATGTTTCTCTGCAGTTTCTACATAGCCTTGAAATGGGTGAAAGTGTTCCAAGAATTCTTGAAGCCTTAGTAGCGAAATGCAGTGTGTGCTCTCTAAAAATCTAAACTGTGAGCAATGAGGAGAAAAAGGGTGTTTTTCTTCACAGATGTTTTATGTTGGCCCAGCAGTTACTTTACAAGTGCAACTTTCCAACCCATTCTCGCTGTCATCATGACTAGCATAAATGATATTTGAAATGAACAATTGAAAGTTTCATGACGAAAAGTTAAAAGGAGACCAGTTTTGTAAGGAAATAAATCTACAGTTGACAAATTCTCCAGTAGTCCTTCCCTGGACATTTTAGCTATGATGTAGCAATTGGACTTTAATCATTTAAAAAGTGTCTGCCTTCTCTTCACTAACAAATGCTTACCCCAGCAGTTCAAGGTCCCACTGCCAAAATACATTCTTATAAAGTGATATTTTCCTTATGTGAAAAGACACATAACCAGCCCCGGAAGCTCTAGGAGCAAATCAAAGGGGCCTCTAAGAGGGAAAGGGGAAATCTCTCAAGTTACCTTAAAATGGAAACAAGTAAATCTCAAAAAAGGGCAATAAGAGAAAGCAGTCTTTGTTTGGTTACCTTAATATCCATTCTGTCATTTGGGGCTTCTGTGTTTCACTGGCCCCCAGACTAGGCAATACACAACATACAAATACACAAACAAACAGACACACACAAAAACAGGGCAATTATAACGTAATACAAGTAGAGTACCACATACAGCATATTCAAAGTCAGAGCAAATTCACTTACAACCATACTTGTGTGTGTGTGCATGTTTTACATATTATTGTTAATAATACAAACTGCGTATTGTGCTGCTGCATGTATTTGCTGATGCCATCATTCTCAGGTATAAAATGTCCAGCCTCCAAAGACAAATAAAGTTAGGGTTTCTAAAGCTTCGCATAACAAAATTAAATACAAATAAATGAGGTCATTTATGCACATAGGTATACACAAGAGATAAAACTCACAACACATGGAACTCAGGCACAGGAATGAGAATAGAGATACCAAAAGGGGAGCAGGAAAGGGGAGGGGGAGAGAAGTGGGGAGGGAGGGGGCACCGATCGCAATGAATGCCACATAGCCACACAACGGAAAACAGAGGGGAAGGGAGACAGCGGTCCGAGTGGGATTTGAAAATAATTAACAATCTACAATCTATCAGGGGGCCACGAGGGTTGGGGGGGGGGGAGGAGGGAGGGAAAAAAGGAGGAGCTGATCCCAAAGGCTCAATGGAAAGTAAATGTCTAGAAAAGAACGAGGGAATATAAGTGTGAATATGTGGGATATAATTGATGTATGGTTTGTAACAAGAGTTGTAAGAGCCCCCAATAAGATGATTTAAAAAAATAAATTATAATAAAATATCCTGTCAGTATGGGGAAAAAGAAGTCTGAAAGGACACTATTAGGGCTATAGCATGGACTGGCTAAGATTTCTCAGTGAAATTCTCGTGCCACAGCATTCTGATACCCTAGAAGGATGAGCAGGTACATTGTGATGATGGAAAAAACAACAACTTGGGCACAACTTACAACTTCCCTGGCTACATTTCCCCACCAATATAGTTTTAAATATTCTCTAAACTTCTCTATAATAAGTCCTCATGATTTCCCCAAGTCCTTTCAGAAAATCTATCAAGTTTACCATTTTGGAAAAAAAAAAGGATTATTTTGCCATAACCTTATGAGCTAATCCCTTGACCTTGAATTTACTTAACATAGCAGATTTCCTTAAAGTCTGGTTTGTTTGTTTTTTGTGTGGATCAGATCATGAAGGCAGTAGACTGACACTGAAACAAGGGCATTGCTGAGAAAAATAGTCTTCAGCCATCTACTACTCAGAGCTATATGTTGAATCATATTTTGTTTGAAGTAAGCCTATTCATGTCTGTTCTAGAAAACTAGTATTAGTACATTTTGTCTTACTCTCGTATAATTCTGAGTTTATCTCGAGCACAATAAAGCATAATGTGTTTATTCTTTCCTGTAATACCTTTGCATCTCATATAAACATCTATCAAAACATGAAGAAAGATATTATGAGATTACATGATATGCTTTGGCTAAATAAAAAAAACCATATATCCTTTCTATTAGTTATAATGGATAATAATAATAACAATGCGGTAAATAACAACAAGGATAAATGAGTTTATACACATAAAACACTTAGAAGATGGTGTAGGACCCAGTTAGAACCCATAGAAACGTAGATGGCTCACATGGCTGTGATCAGTTAACCTAAAGTTTGTTTGCTTAAAACCCCTTAGCATCTTTATAGGAAAAACAGCCTAGAAGTGATAAAAACTACAGCCAAGATAATCCTGTGGAGCAGTTCTGCATGGTAGAACTCTCAAAGGTAAGATTACCTCGGAATTGACTAATGGCAACAGACTTGGTTTTGAAGTGGTTTTATTTATTATTATTATTCATGGCTATTCCTGTCATCAAGATACTATCTTACTGTTACACAATCATTATTACAATATCAATAAATCTTACTTTAATCCAATAATTAAATTCACCTGAAAATGAACTCTGTTTTTCTTATTGCTACTTCAGAACACATTGACTTTATAAACTTTGCAGATAGATAGTGTGAAGAATAAAGACCGAAAGGCTGGATTCTTGTTCTGACGTTGGTACTTGCTCTCTCTATTACCTTGCATTGGTGGTTTAGCTCATCTGAGCTTAAATCCCTCCATATGCAAAATGAAGCCTGAATGGCCATAAATCTGTAATGACATTCCTACTCAAGGTGGTTCATATGCTATGAAGAAAACAGGTAGATGTTTTTACTGTACCTACCACATTCTTCCCAAACAATCTATTTTTTGCAAAAGTTTTCATTGTTTTATTTTCCCCTTGCTATTAGAAGAAAAACCAATGAGGGAAAACTCACAGCAGATACTTAGCAGCTCACCAACTTATCAGGGATTAATTTCTTTTACATATTATGATACATTTTTTATATGACACAATGCTACATTGTTCAGAGATGTCCCAGCATGAGGCAAATGATTATAACTCTATTGCTGATGTTTGAAAGATTATGACTGATAAGGTAAGCCTTATGATTTCATATTTCTTTTGTTTCTACTTCATTTTCCTTATAAATAATTCATTGAACAAAATTACTGTCCTAGAAAAATACAGTCTGTTTCATCAGCCACTTCACACTTTATTGATCAGTGCATGTGATTTTTTTAATACATATCTGTGGAATTTAGAAATTATGTAAACTCTTCTCCCCTTTGTTATATGGCAGTTTAGGGGCATATATTTATATCTAAATGTTTATATTTGCAAAATCTCTATTGCAAAAATATCATTCCTACTCTTTTAATGTATATCCTAAATCACTTTGCTATCAAGAACAACTTTCATAAAACTGAAATAAATAGCTATGGTTAAAAAGAGCTATCTTTCATCAGGCACTTATGAGTAATCTCACTCATTATCTCATGTTTCTCTTCCCTATAATACTTGAAGTAGTATCATGTCCACCATACAAGGGAAGAATCTGAGCTGACAGACATTACATTTTCTGTGTCATGTCATCTAGAGTGTTCATGGTGGCAGTCAGGATGCAAATTCAGTGTTTGAACACAAGAGTCCATGGTCTGATTCATGAAGTCTGACACCCTCTTTTGGTCAACCCTGAGGAATGTGATCAAGACCTAGGTGAGGCCAGAATTTGGCAGTTCTCACCAAATTGAGGTAGTTCCCTGAGACATTGGTGAGGTTTAGATCTTTAAATCATCCTTCTGCCATGATCCACTTGAAGGGCTGTAACAAGGAAAAGACCAAGTAAAATAACCCATTTGAGGACCAAATAAAAAAGAATGCATCTAAACTCCCCATCTTTTCAGGCATCTGAGGATGGTGATAACCAGTAATGAGGCAACCAGATTAACCAATTCAACACTGTCAATTAGTGGGCTCAACAATGTTCATGGGCAAGGGCCATTTCTTTGAAATCTGAAATGTCAGAATGTGAACAAGCAACCACAAAAAAATCATAAACTAGGAGTGATGAAATTGAAAAATATAATAGAAGGAGGAGGTAAAGAAATTAGAGTCCCTGAATAAAGAACTTGAAGACATGAATAACCACAGCAAACTCAAAATCTTTTGATCATAATTATCTCTTTAACATTTTTAACAGATGTGCTTACAGATCTTGATGTACATATTGTGAGAGGATAGAAAGTGGATTTTAGTACAAAAATGAGTTTTGGATAGCCTATCACTTGGTTAATATATATCCTCTGTCCTATAGGGTCACTATGAGCCAGAATCTACTTGACAGCATCTAACAAGAGGATGTCTTCATTCCATTTCATTTCAGTCTCTTAGTAAATATTCCTCTGCGTGCAATAAAATGCACTTTAAAATTAATATTCATTGAAAGATTTCAACTTCTTTAGGTCCTGGAATATAGAAAGATATTATAGTCCTTCCTGTATTTCTTTCAAGAGTTTTCAACATGCATTATGCTGAATTTTTTCCCAAAGACATTTGCCGGTATGTGCCACTAACAAAGCAACCCTAACACAACAGAACAAAACATACAATCATGGCTCATCCTCACAATTGCTGCTATGTGTGAGGCCATTGTCGTAGTCACTTTATTAATGCATTTGATGGAAGGAATAAGTGTGGTCAAAGAATACAACCTGGAGGTACAGCTTTCCTAGTTTTAAACCAAGCAGTAGCCCCTGTTCTTACAATTGACTCTTGGTCCATGTTCAGATCCAACATGAGCCCGTGGAAGTGTTTTGGAATTTCCATTCTTCACAGTGTTATCCATTGTGTGTTGTGATCCATGTACTCAAATGCCTTTGCATAGTCATAAAACACAAGTACACATATTTCCGTTATAATCTGCTTGTAGCCAAGGGTCATTTGATTTCAGCAATGATTTGTTCTATGTCCTCTTCTGAATTTGACCTGAATTTCTGGCAACTCCCTATCAATGTACTGTTGCAACCATTTTTGAATGATCTTTAGCAAAATTTTACTTGAGTGGATATTGTTCTATAGGAACAAATATGGGTCTCTTCCAGTTGGCCAAGTAGCTCTCTTCCAAATTTCTTGGCATAGATGAGTGAGTGCTTCGAGAGCTGCATGAGCTTGTTGAAACATTCCTATTGGTATTTCTTCAAATTCTGCTTCCTGGCCTTTTACTAATGCCTTCAGTGTGGCTTAGACTTCTGCCTTCAGTATCATCGGTTCTTGTGCATATGATCCCTCTTTAAATGGTTGAATGTCAAACAGTTACTTACCTCTCTATCATGTATCTATCATGTATCTATCTATCTATCTATCATCATCTATCTATCATGTATCTATCTATCTATCTATCTATCTATCTATCTATCTATCTATCTATCTATCTAATCTATCTATCTATTACAGTCCCTGCTTATGCTGTTGAAAGAGGCATTTGCAATTAAGAAGATGTCAGTCCTGCAAAAGTCTATCATGCAATCTGTAGCTTCATTTCTATCACCAAATCTATATATTCCAACTACGGTTGCCTCCACTTTACTTCCGGCTTTTGTTTTCCATTCACCAAAATGCATCTTGGGTGCATGTTAGATGAAGCTCAGACAGAGGCGATAGAATTCTCATGATCTTCCCTGGCTTTAGTGGCTGCTCCTGAAATTTGGATAATTATTTTATTATGTGGCTTTCCTTGTATAGGTATAGATTTTATCCTATCACAGACAGCATTGTACTTCAAGATAAATCTTTAAATGTCTTTTTTTATTTTTGGCTTAAGTCTACCCTCCTACTTTTTTTATTTTTATTTTAAATAATTGTATTGGTTGCTAGTACAGATAGCATAACATTCCATAGTTCAATCACATCAAGTGGTGCTGTACAATTGCTACCACAATCAGTTTCTAAGCAGTTTCTTTCTTCCTGAACTCCTTGATCTCTGCTCCCCTTCGTCCCCTCCCTCCTCCACCCTTCCCCCCAGGAACCCTTTTTATTATGATTATGTTTTTGCCATATATTACACATCCAATATATGCATTACCTGTACCTTTTCTTTTTGCTCCCCTTTTGCTGCCTCCTTTGAGATAAATTAGGACTTTTTTGCATCTTCTTTTCTGCACTAACTTTTAAGGTATACATGTTTGCATCATTTTCTAAAGAACCGGTTCTCAACCTGTGGATCACAACCCCTTTGGGGGTCGAACAACCCTTTCACAGAAGTCGCCTAAGACCATCACAAAACATATAGTTCTGATGGTCTTGGGAATCAAGATACTGTCCTCTATCCATCTCCAGGCTGGTCCGCCCACATGCAGATATGCCCACATACGATTACCCGGCATGAACACTGTTACCCATCTACACCATGCTTCAAGACAAAATTTCATTTATTTGTCATTAGAAATAAACATTTCACAATATATAATTACATATAGGTTTTGTGACTAATCACTATGCTTTAATTATGTTCAGTTTATAACAATGAAAATACATCCTGCATATCAGATATTTATATTATGATTCATAACAATAGCAAAATTACAGTTATGAAGTAGCAATGAAAATAATTGTATGGTTGGGGGTCACAACATGAGGAACTGCATTAAAGAGATGCGGCATTAAGAAGGTTGTGAACCCCACTGTTATAGAGGTTATTCTAAGACTGCCCTTTTGAATATTTTTGTCTCAGGACCTCTTTACACTATTAAAAATCTTGAGGAGCCTCCAAACCTTCCACTTATATAGATTGTATCTTGATAATTTTCAAATTAGAAATTAAAACTAGGACCTTAAAATATTTACACACTTTAAAATAGCAATAAATCTTATTGCAAGTTAACATAAATTACTTATTTAATAAAATATTTATATATTCTCCAAAAATTTAATACAAAGAGTTGCATTGTTTTAAAAGCTAGCAAATTTCTATAATGGATGGTGTGTTAGTCTCGGTAGGCTAGAGAAACAAATTCATGGAGACTCATATGTGAGTAAGAAAGAGGTTTATATACAAGAACAATTGAATATTGAGAAAACATCCCAGCCCAGTCCAGATCAAATCCATAAATCCAAGATTACTCCATATGTCTGATACCAATCTATAAGGTCCTCTTCAGAGTCATGAAATACATGCAATGATGCCAAATGCAGGAGGATCACAGGCCAGTGGGTTGGAAGTCTAGTAGATTCAGTGGCGTTATAACCATCTCAGCACTGGAAGGGGTCACTCTGTGACTTCTCCGGCTTCCGAGGTCTGGTTGCATCAGGGTAGGTCCATGTGGTTTCTTCAGCTCCCAGGGCATAGCACGTGTCTTGTCAGTAGAGCGTCTCTCAGGGAGTGAGTCTTGTCAGTTACTCTCCAAGAGAATGAGCCAAGAGAGTGTCATCTCCAACTCCAAGTAGGAAAATCCTACTTGGATTTTCCCAGGAGTTCCCAGAATCCACAGGAGAAGGCCATGCCCACACACAGGCCTCATTGGCTATGATCCAATTGACAGACTAGACTCCACCTCTTCACTCTTAATCCTCTCAAGTCCCAAATTTACACCAGATCATGTAACTACCGCAGATGGCTTTATGGAATAAATAGATTCCAATACCTGCATCTACACTCAGTCTGTTCTGATATGTTGTTTATTTTATTTATTCTTTTATTTTATTTAAATTAAACTTGATGCTTTCCATAAGGAAGGCTTATTTGGTTCATGTTATTTTCCCTCTTTTTTAATTAATAATTTTATTGGGGGGCTTTTACAAATCTTACAACAATCCATCTTTCAATGTATTAGGTACACTGGTAAATATGTTGCCATCAACATTTCCAAAACATTTTCTTTCTACTTAAGCCCTAGTATCAGCTCCTCTTTTTCCCCCTCCCTCCCCCACCCTCTCACCCTCGTGAATCCTTGATCAATTATATATTACTGTTTTTATTTCATGTCTTATACTACCAATTATCTCCCTTCACCCACATTTCAATTATTTGTTCCCCTGGGGTGTGGGCTATGCATCCAACCTTGTAATGGGCTCCCCTTTGCTCCCCTCCCCTACACTCATGATCTCTACTCCCACTACTGTTCCTGAGGGTTTTGTATGTCCTGAATTCCAGGTACCAAGAGCTATTATCTGTATCAATGTGTGTACTCCAGTCTAGCTGGATTTTTAAGGTAAAACTGGGTCATGGTAGTTAGGTGGGGAGAGTAGGGGGTGTCATTCAGGAACTACGGTATGATGTGTGTTCCGTCCATGCTATACTGCACCCTGGTTGAATTGTGTCTTCCTTGTAACCCTTCTGTGTGGGTATGTCCAATTGTCTACAAATGGAATTTGGGTCTCCCCTACAACCCCCATTTTTCACATTGATATAATTGTTGTTTTGATCTTTTGATATCTGATACTTGATCCCGTCACACATCATGATCACATAGGCTGTTATGTTTCTTCCATGTGGGCTTACTTGCTTCCCTGCTAGATGGCTACTTGTTTAACTTCAAGCTTTTAAGACCCCAGATTCTGTATCTTTTGATAGCCTGGCACCACCCACTTTCTTCACCACATTTGCTTATGAACCCATTTTGTCTTCAACAATCTTTTCAGAAAGCTGATTATCAAAGAGTGCCAGGTTATTAGAACAAAGTGTTCTTGTGTTTAGGGAGGCCTTGAATAGAGGCATAAAGTTTGTCTGCTATCTTAATACTTAACATATAAATATATTTCCTTTCACTTTCCTCCTGTCCCATTATCATGTTGACCCTCCTTTCAGCTCTCTGTAATTCCTCTTGGATACATTGCACGTGATCAAATGCCATGAGGCACTATACTATATCCCCTCTGGAATGTCCTTTTTGATAACGAATGCAATATCATTTCAATTGAAGGTGTCGTTTCAAGCATAAGCAAACCTGGTTCAAAATAGCTGATCCTCAAGAAAGTGTAATAAATGGAGATTTCATTTGGAAATTGGTATCATGTGATTTTTTTTAAGAGAAAGATGAGCAAATTCCCAAAGGGACTCATTCTTTGGATTAGTTGCTAAATGATGACGCATCTTTTATATAATACTGTTTTCACATCATAAACCTTCATAATCAAGTCCATAAGCAAAAGAAGAAAGGAAAAAACTCACAACTTTTGTAAAAGCTTTGGGTTCTCCAGGAAAGATAAATGTTGCATGAAGTTAATATTTTATACAGTCACCTTAATGTTTTATTTTCTTCTCCTTCAGAATTCAATGTCCCTAGAGTGGAATATGCCCATTCTTTCATTGAATTCATGTAATACAATAGGAGCTAGCTAGTTATGAAAACTCAAGAGTCACATTAAGATGGTGTTTAAATTAACCTTTGCTAAAGTTTTTTTTTAGTGGTTAATGGTGAGTCTTAGGACTCAAATCATATTCGTTTGTTTGTTTGTTTGTTTGTTTGTTTGTTTTTCTCCTCCCTCCCACCTTGACTTGCTGGAGTGCAGATAAAGGAGGATGGTGGGAAAAGAGATTTCAAAGGCAATGACTGGGGACAAATCTCAAGAAGCTGAATGTCACATACAATCTGTCAACCACAGATCATTGTCGCTCGGTTTGTGGGAAAAGTATAATGGATTCTAGCAGGATGCAAGGCCTTAATCATGTGACTGACAACCACAGTCTCTTCGGCTCGCATAACACATTGTGATTGAGATCACTAACTTCATAATGGCAAAGTTATAGGATATTGATATGTACATGGTGTTTTGGATAATATATTTAATAATTCAATGTACATATTTTGACCCAAACTTCATTCAATCCCTTATTTTGCCAGTGAATTCAGTTATTTAGCGATTATTATATTTGAGGATCCATGAATATCTGACTTTTGTGTTCATGAATGCCTGGAAGTGAGAAGACTCAGGTGCTGGTCATTTCAATCAGATTCACTAAGGGAGGGGCTGGTCATCATTTTTTTTTGCTCTTTTTTCTTTAAAGTTCAATGGGTTATTCTAATGCAAAGCCAGTGTAGAAAAGCAGTACATTTATACTAAGGGCTGTAATTTTTGAGTATTTCTTTGTACAGAGATTGTCAGTCTCTATCCTAAAGAGGGAGACAATGATGGATAATAAGGACAGAGCTTATAAACTCATTGAAATGGTCATCAAGTAGTGTATCAGACAGATGATATTGAATAATTTCATGAATAATGAGTTAATTATGTCATCTTTTGAGTATTAATAATATGTGAAAATCACTTTACAAAAATCTAGAAAGTAGTTTCTATGTGTATAGTGAATAATAAGTAGGTAGGAGGAAGAAGCTATGATAGGGGACATAAACGCTTACCCTGGGGAAGGGACAGTGTGAAAAGTTAAGTAATTAGTGCCTCAGCAAGAACCTCCCTTCCAGGGAATTTCACCCCATTACATGTGTCTATAGTCTAGAATGGATCTGTTTCCCAAAGAGTCTACCAATTTATCTTTTACCAATTTATCTTGTTAGAGGGAATATCTTTCATAAATTCATCAGCACAGTAGAATTGTCATTTTCTTTTTTGATGTATTGCGTTGTCTAACTTGACAATAGCCCTACCTTTATCTTTCCTTGCTTCATAGATTCCACATCTTCAATCCCTCTTGTTGATATTCCAGCCCAATGTGGCTTTAGTGTGCTTAGTGGGGGAAGGAAATGTGGGGAGAATTTCACAAGATGATTTCAACTTAAATTATGGATTAAATTCATTATAGTTTACTCTTTAGGATATCACTAGACCACAACTCCAAATTAAGTAAGTCAAGCATATAAGAACAAATATTGCATGAGTCTTCTCTCATAAGAAGAAATGGTTATGAGGAAGAGGAGGAAGGGTGGAGAAATAGCCCTTTATCATAGAGGCAGGTTAGTTTGGGGATGATGTGAAAAGGTGGCACCAAATGTAGACACCCAATTATACTTTCTAAGCATAGTATAATTAAAGAAAAATCATGTTGTGGATACATATGGAGGGCAATATGCATACATGTATATGACTAGCTATAAATGTGTACGTAGGTGAGAACAGACAGTGGTATCTCTAACTTAAAACTAAATGCCCTGTCATTAAGTTGATTCTAACTCATATTTACTTGATAACCAAAAAACAAATTGCCATATAGATGATTCTGATTCACAGAGATTCTATAGGGCAGAGTAGAATTGCCCCCAGGACACTCAAGGCTATACATCTTTACAGGAGCACACAGTATCATCCTTTTGGACTAGCTGGTAGGTTTGAACTTCAAACCTGTGGTTAACAGTTGAGTATGTAACTCACTATACCATCAGGGTTCCCAAGGACTCTATACGCATGTGTAAATACAACTATGTGAGTACAGACACATGACTACATTGGTTTAAAAAAAATGGGCACTTCTCAAATATAATCAGAGGCTTTTCAACATTGGTCTACTAGGTTTGAAAGCTTAGGACCATAGTCTCTTGGAACAGCTCAGTCAATTAGACAGTAGTTCACAAAAATCATGGTCTCCATCTTAATGAAGTGAATAGGATCAGGAGTCTTAAAAATTGAGAGTAGAGGGATGAAGGTCAGGGGACAAAATTTTTAAATTAACATGTGTGTGTGTGTGTGTGTGTGTGTGTGGTGTTCATGGGGAAAACCCTCCAGATTCCTTACCCCTCTGATCTAAATATTGGTCTGAGAGGCTAAAAAAAGGAGGAAAAGTAAAACTGAAATGGAATTGGAGTCTTTAATGACATACAAGTTCATTTCAAACATTTATACATATTAAAAAATTTTTATAATGGCCACTGAAGATATACCTATGGGTCCTACTCAATATAAGGAAAGCAGTAATAATATAATTAAAAGCTCAGAGAAGAAACAACCACAACATCATCTACCTGTACTTGGATGCCAGAAGCTGGATGATGCTTTCCTACCATTACTAACTATTGTAATTAAGGGCACAAAAAATGTTCCAACCCAGAGTGGAGAAACATGTAGCTGGAACAATTAAAAATAGAGGACCTCCTGAGACTCTCAGCCTCAGACACTCGTACTCTACAAAGCTAGAGTTCACCTGTTCCCCGAAACCACCTTTTATTGAAATAGCCGAGTGATACCCCAAAGAAAGGGCATTACCTATAAGAATAGTGCTCTACGGAGGAAACATCAAGAGCTGAAGGTCAACAGTTACTCAAAAGCAAATATGTGACTATAAAAGGGCAAATAAACTAAAATCGTGGGAATAGAACAGACACAAAGATGCTGACATGCTTTGATAACTATAACTAGTACCACTGAACAACTTGTGCATAAATACTCAAAAGAAAGCTTAACTTACCATGTGGGTTTTGACCAAAAACTCGGTGAAACACTAAAATATATATCCCTTGATAAATTTTCTAAATGCAATATGTTGGAAGCTTCCTACATTTTCAAAAATATATAATTAGCAATGAGTATTATTAAAGAGATTCAAAGTTTCTGGAAATAAGTTTTACATATCTTTCAAAGCCTTGTCAACGTTTTGGATTTACCTCAAAGAGCAATAAAGAATAAATAAAGTATTTTAACTGAGCTGTTTTACATTCTGATTTGCAATCTTAAAGAAGGGACAAAATCTGGAGATTAAGCAGCTTACTGTAGAGTAGTAGATTAATGGAGATGGAGAATTTTTAAAGCGCCGATTGCAGTAACTCAGGCAAGAGGTAATATCTTGGCATGTAATGGCCAACAATTTTGGAGGGGACCCAATGTGAAGCAGGGTACAAATGTGTTCCACTGGATTTTCAATGGCTGAGTGGACTTGAATTTAAACATTTCAAGCTGGCGGTCTGGTATACTAACTTTTTTCACCATCCAACAATTGAAAATATGGGTACAAGAGAATGAAAATAGAAGTGATATTCACCTCCTTACCAAGCCAGTGATGGAAACACACAGCACAGTGCTGTACAGGTTTTGTGAGGTCTCAGTATGTTGTTAAGGTTTATTAGGAACCTGCTTAATAGTTGGGGGGCTATGATAATATTTATAATACATAAATATATTATGTAAAAAATACCCCTCAAACTCACTGCCATGGAGTCGATGCTGATTCCCAGGGACCCCCTGTGGGTTTCTGAAAGCGTACTGTTTACCAGAGTAGAAAACCCAGTCTTTCTATTGCAGCAGCTGGTAGTTTTGAACAGCCAACCATGCATATTGTTGCCCAAGTCATAACCAGTACACCACCAGGGATCCTAAATATATGAAAGGAAACTTGTCAACACCTGTATGAAGGTAAACAAGTAATCAACATCAGTGAACCACCAACAGTATTTTTGTTTCACAGTCTCTTGAAAAATGAAGTAGACTCCAATTGTAAGTGTGGCAGTATCTGTGAGAACAAGAACTTGTCCAAGAAAAAGTCTCTGTGATTTTAAACCATGGTAGCAGCTACCAAAACACTACATTGAAAAATCAACACTTACGCCCGGCATTTAAAAGTCCTGTGAGTACATTCTGTTGAACAGTAAAGCAGATGATCGCTCAAGTAAAACCGACAGACACACTGAGCGTGGATGATGCATTTCAAGTGGGTAGGAAAAGATCGTTTGGCAGTTGTTTTGAAAGGACAGACAGCCAAAGAATGTGAAACACTGTTCCCTGTCAGAGCCTAATGTTCAACATAAACAGGCCTTCAGCACTGCATTTCTATTTCCCTCAAGCTCCAATTTGTTCTTTGGGTGTAGGATTTCTAAACTGAAGTCATAAAAACACCTTAGAAAATATATAATTCTCCATAGCAAATAGGGTACCATAAGAGAGAACCTAGTTTGGGATAATGAAGAGTCTTATTATCTGGATATGTTCAGAAGTGAGTATAGCTTGTTGATATGGCTGCTTCTCCTTTTTCCTTTTTATTCTTTCTCTTTTCTCCCTCCGTTCATCTCTATTTCTCTCGATAATAAAAAAAAGAGGGATAGAGTGATTTTTCTTCTTCTATAAATAATTACTTCCTAGAAAAGGAACAGGAAAAATTGAGCAGTTCCACATATGTCAAGAACATGGAACATGCTGGTTATTGTAGTATTAAGAAATATATGTATTTAAAATTCTTCACATACTTATTTCAGGACAAACAGATTTTGGAGACATAAAGACTCAAGTCAAGATTTTCTCTCTATTATATTTTTTTCAGTCCAGGTGATCAGGGCCAGGTCACTTAAATTCCTCACTCGTTTCTACTTTTCACTGATATGTTCAAATGAACATATATGTATATATATGTTTCTAAATATATATAAGCTAAAGGACTTAGAATTGCATCTGACACATGGTAAACAGTAACAAATACTAGCTACCATTATTATTATAGAATCAGATTAGAATTAGTAAATAAAACCTCTATTGAGAAATATAATGCATAATAGAAAAAATACTTTGTATATTTTAAGAACAGCAAAGATAGAACAGAAAGGGAACAATGAGAAGATAACAGAGAGAGATAGAAATCTGGTTTTGAAAATGCCTTCTCTTGGGCATCCTTTCCCCTCCCCCCTTTGGGCATCCTTCTAAATGGTGAACATGTAGACATCAAATTGTCTGCAACTTGTCTCTACCTGTGATGACAGATTTGTTTAGCCTTGAACTAAGCAGATCTCAGAAAAGTTGTGTAGGACTGATCACCCACTTACACATTTTTTAGTTCTGCTTTTAGTCCACTTCCTTCGAATTTTAGTCTGGAACCTCTGACTTCATGTTTCTTAGTTTCATTGCTGCTTCTGTTGTTCTCTGTACTGTTGGCGGGGTGGGTCTTCTATCACTATTTTTTTTTCTTCTATCACTATTATGAACCTTTTTGAACGGCCTTGTTCTCTGCCCCTGCCTTACCTCCTTGGAGTACATCCTTCAAATATTCACTGACTTGAAAAGGTCCGATACTGAAAACTGGTACATAATTGGTCCTATAGTGCAAGAAATGAAGGAAAGAAAATCTTCATTGAGTAAAATTGGCAAGATGGGGGTTAAGATGGAAAATATCTGTCTTACTATAATCTACATAGTCTAGACTCTAGAGGGGAGCTTGAAATTATCTAAAAGATAAGTTTAATCTAAAACCCTTTTTTGAATGTTAAAAATATTTTGCTTTCAAAGTTGCCTTGGGACTGTGATATAATATTAAGGTTTAAACGTATTTTATTTTCTTACCTTCAGTTTCTAAATATGCCTTATTTCCATGCTTATGTGAAAGAAGACATACAATAAAACCAGTGCTTATCAGACAATTTTTACATGCAAGACTTTGTGATTTGTGTTCTCTTTCCTCCCAAGAAGTTTGGAATGTAACTATTATGAGGAATCCTGCATTACAAATATGGAGACAAAGTCATATAAGTTTACTAAATCAATTACCTAAAGTCATGCAGTCATTGTATGGATATAGTTATTACAAGAATACGGAACCCTAATTTGCCTAACTCCAAAGAGAATCGCTCATCTATGCTGAAGACACTACAGGGGACTTTAAAGAAGTATCAGGGGGGCTTTAAAAGGTTCATGGGGGAAAAATATATTTTAATTCCATTTTGTTCCAAGATTCTTTGAAGATTCTTTTTCTTTAAGAGAGAGGTCCAAAGTAGTGATTATTAGGCTTTGTCAATTTAGATGAGCCAAGATTATCAGTGGTTTGGCATTTAAGACATAGTGATTCCCCTATGATACTGCCTAGCATAATGTAATCAATACCATAATGGAATCTGCTATGAACAGCCAACCAATTATGAGAAGCTAAGAGTGAAATGTACCCCTTTACTCAGGTCCTAGCCTGAATGTTTCAAAGGAAGTTTCCTTAGGGATGTAGCATACTTTCAATATAAGTGGACAATGTGGGAAAACTTGTTTGCTTTTGACTGGGGCAGGATTCCGCATCTGTCTCATGGAGCTCCAATTCTTTGGGCTGGGCCAGTGACCTGTCATGCTGACTATCGATTCTCGGCATCATCAATGGCTTGTCTTCTGACCTGCTGACTTTGAATTCCTTAGCCTCCTCACTAGCACAATATCTGACCGACTGTGTATTGAATCATCAATCTATGGAGCCACTCACACTTAGTCTTCCTGCTGATCTGTCCACCAGTCCCAAAGCTGTGCGTCAGGCGAAGTCTCCATCTTCACCGCGGGCTCACAGACTTGGACCCCACCTAGCCTGCTTCTGTAACTGTGTGAACCACTTTCTTGACAGAACTCTCTCTACATCTATCTCTTGATAGAATGCTCTCTATACATATATAAGGATCACTGATGTTTTAACACAGTGAAGCCAAGCTAAGACAAAGGACATTAGGAAATATTTATTTTTTCACAATGAATGATAACATCTATGGAACTACATTTACTTCTAAGCACCAGTAGAACATTTTAAATTACCAACCAAATACCGGAGTAACAGTTCTTATTTAATATCACGGCTTGACATAGTTAGTATTGACTTTCATTTTACCATATTTGAGCTCCAATTGAGAGGTTTGAAATGTTGAAATAACATCACCAGATGGATAATTACTAGATGTACTATTTTGGCAACAGCGTTGAAGAAAAATAATTAGATGCTGTGTACCACTTGCTTGCTTTATTTGTCTTTGATCTACTCAATACATCTTTTAAAAAAATTAAATGAAACTGCACTGTTAACAAACCACAGAATAGAGTATACGTTTCTACAAGTAGAAATGTAGGGGGGTGCTATTGAACGATACCCTGAAAGTGGAGGAAATCAACATTATAGCATATTGTTACGGGACTCAGCACAGATTGTGTCTCCCTTTATTACATCACTTGTTAGGTAAATTTTCAGCTACTTCCATCAGAAGTGGATTTTATTTATGGATCCATTGAATTGGGACTGGGCTTGCGATTGGCTTCAGCCAATAAGAGCATGTGGCAGAAGTGAAATTTTGACAATTTGGGTCTTGCAAGTTATTCTCATTCACTCAATACCCTGTCACCGTATTTATATGAATAAACTCGGGGTACCCTACAAGTAAATATATATATAGAGAGAGAGAGACAATGTGGATAAGGGACTAGCTATCTTAACTGAACTGTTTTAAATTAAAGATTCCTGGTGTCGGAGTTGGTTGGGCAATAAGCTGCTAACCACAAAGTCAGCAGCTTGAAATCTTTAGCTGATGGACTTTCTGCATTCTTGGAGACCTATAGGAGCGGGTTTCCCTGTCCTGTAAGGTTGCTATGAGTCAGAACTAGTCGGTGACCGTGAGGAGCATTTTTGTATTTTTGTCTTAATCTTATACTAGACAATTGCTGGGTAGCATGGAAACTCACCCTAGGCATAAGAGTGAGCCCAGGTAAATTAGCCAAGCCCGTTGAAAAGAAATATTCAGCTGATCCTAAACCAAATGGCCAACCTATAAAATCATGAGGTAAAAGTTTGCCTTGAAGGCACTCAATTTTGGTGGTGGGATTGAGAGAAGTCAGGTGATGATTATTATTTAGCAATGTAGATCTACTTGGGTTTGAATTCCAACTCCAATACTTATTATCAGTATGCCTTGTAATACAGCAATGAACTATCAGTGGCACAGATCTCTCATGGGTACTGAGGTGGGAATTGTTACCTTTCCCAGCTCCTTGCTGTTCTTCACCTTGAATCGCTGTAGGCTTGTACATCCTTGCCACCTCAAAATTTGGTTTTACTCAAAAAACAAAAGAAACCTAACTAACTGCATCAAGTCCGTTATAATTTACAACCACCCTAAAGGAAATGACATGGTAGAAAACACCTTTTCAGGATATATCATGATGCTACATCTTCATGCCATCTATGAAAGGATAATACCCACAATTGATATGTGTATGGATTGCGGTAACAGTTGTATGAGCCCCTAAAATGTTCAAAAATAAATAAATAATTAAATAAATAATTAAAATATATAAAAAAAGAAAGGATAATACCCATATGCCTACAAGGAAGTCCAGGTAGTACAACTATTATTCAAAGGATTGCTGAGGAAATTTAAGG
>NW_022103928.1:2535704-2537272 GCF_000313985.2 Echinops telfairi | reverse complement strand
TTCTATTAAACTGGCATTCTATGATGTTCACCTTCCTGACACAATCGCTGAAGACAAAGTGGGTGCATAAACAAATGTGGTGAAGAAAGCTGATGGAGATCAGATATCAAAAGATAAAACATCTGGGCTCTTAAAGGCTTGAAGGTAAACAAGCGGCTATCTAGCTCACAAGCAACAAAACCCACATGGAAGAAGCACATCAGCCTGTGTGATCACAAGGTATTGAAGGGATCAGGTATCAGGATCAAAGAACAAAAAATCAAATCATTGTGAATGAGGGGGAGTGTAGAGTGGGGACCCAAGACCCATCTGTAGGCAACAGGACATCCCCTTACAGAAGGGTCATGGGGAGGGGATGAGCCAGTCAGGGTGCAGTGTAGCAACGATGAAACATACAACTTTCCTCTAATTCTTAAAAGCTTCCCTCCACCCCTACAGCCCCCACCCACCCACACACACACATACTATGATGATCTCAATTCTACCTTACAAATCTGGCTAGACTAGAGGAGGTATTTGCTTGCATATACCTTTGCATAAAGCACAATTTGCTTGCATAAAAGATTGGCTTGAAGTACTTGCTGTTGAAAAGCAAATAGAATAGACTTCAGTATTAATTAACACCCAATGAAAAGAAAGCAAAAAGGCTTGCCACTGTACCAATAGACAGCTAAATGACAATTGGTGAAAGATACTACCACCAAGTAATTTTAAACCTGATTTATCAAATTTTTTTTATAGTTAAGCCCTTTTTTATAAAAAGTTGTATATACAGCATCACAATTAGTTCTCCCCACTCCCATATACATCATTTTTTCCTCAATTCTCCGCAACCTTTCCACCCTATCACTGATAAGCAATTACATCAGTTTTTGCCCTTTACATCCACTCCTGTGCTTCATAAACTGGGAAACATAGCAGAAACAATAAAACAAACAAACAAAACAAATGAGGGAGAAAAAATGCAGAAAATAAAGGACTGCTGACAATATTAAAATAAGCCAGAAAGAAAATTTCTGTCAAGGAACAAGTGAGAAATATTTAAACCTAGAGCAAATTCATGGTGGATCAAGAGAGGGGTCAACTGACTGGGTATCATATTGTATTATAGTTCCATCCACCATAATCAAGTTTACAATAATCTATGAGGTTGTTTACATCTCTTGGCTATGGCCAGAGGGGAGCTGCCAGAGACTTACTGCTTCACTGCTGTGGATTTGACTAGGCAGGAATCCACTCAGCTAACTCCAGGAGCACCCCCAGTAACTGTTGAAACCAGCGTTTGGGGTCCTCTACCAGAGGGAGCAGTAGGGCATTTATTAGGGAAATACTCAAGGTGTTCGAATTGTTATTGCAATTACTGATCAAGATGCTGAAGGAGAGCTTAAAGCTGTACTTAAGTCAGAAAGCCCCTGGATTATAAAGAAGGGAGATCACACAGGCCAATGGTTCTTACCCTTCCGAATGCCACAACTCTTTAATACAGGTCCTCATATTGTGGCGACCCCCAACCATAATATTATTTTCATTGCTACTTCATAACTGTAATTTTGCTACTGTGATGAATC
>NW_022103928.1:2526060-2534100 GCF_000313985.2 Echinops telfairi | reverse complement strand
TGGCTAGAGGGGCGCTCAAGGGCTCTTATCAAAACTTAACATTTTGTGCAAAGATGGCGGAGCTGAAACAGACTGCTCCATTGCTAGATAGTCAGGTCATGAACTTACAGTACCAACTGATGCCTAAATGTGACTTGAACAGTGCCGATTGTTGTGTAACCCCTTATCCATATAAGGAAACCTTACATGATAGGCCCTTAATTAGAAACCACTTGCAGAGATTTAAGGGAACTATCCCATTAGATGTCAAGGAAGTAAAAAAAAAAAATTTTCAATACATCAATACATTTATGGAAGGATAAATCATCCCCTAGGACAGACATGAATAAACAATTGGTGGATGGGCTGGAGGGGTTTGATCCTAGAGCCTGGTTTGAAGTCTTTCCCATAGCTTCGATTCTGGTCTGGCTGTATTATTTATTGTCATTATTTTTGTCTTTTCTGTCACCGGCTGTTTCTACAGAAGGCTCCGATGTATTGAGAGCAGTCAAGTCTCCTTGTAGTCCTTTTGAATTTAAAACATACAACAAAAGGGGGAATTGTGGTAAACTAAGGACCTAGAAGAGAGCGTGTGTAGCCTAATCTCTGTACTTGTAGCAACAGGGCTTAGAAGACTGGCTCTAGTTAGAGAAAGAACTCACAGTTCTGAGATGGAGATGACATAAGTTACACATTTTCCAGACTGGAAAACACCACAGTAACCCTCTATAGAGGTGCTACTGTAAAATACCTCCCATGCTTGTGCCTGGATGCTCACTGTGCATCTAAGGCTACCAATCTTTAAGAGCATTTAGATTCCTTTGTCCATCCCACCCAAAGTGCTGTGGTCTCCCTTCTGCTACTAATCAAACTTTGCTCCCCTGAGGAGAGCTCAGGGATATCATGGTTAGTCCTCCGGTTCATTCTATTACCTGCCCACTCTAATACGTATGTACCTGCTGGAGGCTTGCAAGCCTCAGGACGGTGTAAACCCATTGAACATTAACTCTTTTGATTCTGATATCAGGATAAGTCCCCATGCCTCACTACCTATCAATTTTTCTTCCATAATTGCACACATCGCTCCTAAAGACCTGTTCGACTGTGGGGCTGGGTCCCACAGTCCAATCGTAAGGATTATGGTTTTCTCTACATTATGTTGTATTCCATTCTGAAGGCTGCAATCCTTGATCTTCATCAGCAAGTGCTTCAAGTTCTCCTTACTTTCTGCAAGGAAGGTTGTATCATCTGCGTATTGAAGGTTGTAAATAAGCATCCCTCTTTGTTTCCAAATCTTGCATTCCAATCACCAATAATTATAAATGTATCTTTATTGCATGGTCAATTTTGGGCAGGAGATATTTGTAGAATTCTTCAATTTCTTCACCATTAGCTTTAGTTGTTGGTGCATAAATTTGAATCATAGTTGTATAGGCTGGATTTCCTGTATGCAGGAAGAGAGGATCCTATCACAGACACCACTGTGCTTCAAGACAGCTCTTGAAATGTACTTTTAGAGGATGAATGTAACGTCATTTATCTTGATTGTATCATTCTTTATATAGTAAGCCATATAATTTTCTGATTCAAAATGACCAATAGTAGTCCATTTCACCTGACTAATATCTCAAACATCAATCATTATGTGTTGTATTTCCATTTTATTTACTTCCAATTTTCCCTAAATTCAAATTTCATACAATCTAAGTTCCCATTATTGATTGATGATTTCAGCTGTTTCTTTTCATTTTGAGTCATGCGCCATCGGCAAATGAAGGTCCAGAAGCCCTTACTCCCACCGGCTTTACTCCAGTCTCATCATTGTAGTTGACTCTACTTTGAGAAGGCAGCTCTTCCTCAGTCATATTCTGAGTGCCTTCAGACCTGAGGGGCTCATCTTCTGGCACTACCTTTGACAATGTTCTGTTTCATTAGGTTTTCAGTAACTGTCAATGTTTTGATGCTATCCATTGATAATTCCATGGATAACTCCTCTGAATGGAGAGCATATTCCTTCTTCATAGTCTGCCCCTAGACTAGAAGATTTGTAGAAACATGTTCACTTTGAGTGACCCTGCTGGTATTTGAAATACTTCAGCATCAAAATAATGCACAAACCACCACTAACTGACAGACAAGGTGGATGGATATATGTATATATATAATTTCCCAGAAGTGTACCCACTCATGGAGCTTTAACATTTATTGACATGATTCATGGAGCTTTAGAGTTATTGGCATAATGCATCAGAAACTGTGAGGGAGCTTCTATTTAATCCTAGTTTCAAGCTAGCAGTTAACTCTCTATAGCTTTGTGGTTGATCTCAGAAGACAAGATACCTGAGAAGAGAAGATACTGTATATACTCGAGTATAAGCCAACCCGAATATCAGCCGAGGCATCTAAGTTTACCACAAAAACTGTATTATACATGTGCTTGAAAACTCAGCTTATACATGAGTATATGTGATAGATAGTTTATTATTTACCACAATAACAAAACCAGGATACAACTGTGCTTGTGTTGGCCCTACGCCCAATTATCATAAACCAAAACACCAAGTTGGTAGCCACTGAGTCTCTGCTGCCTCAGAGGGACTGCCTGTGGGTTCCATGACAGTGACTGATGGGAGTAGAGAGCCTTTCTCTTGAGGAACTGCTGGTGGTTTTGAACTGCTGACCATGCAGTATTTGAGGAAACAACCCCTTGAATTCACAGACAAAAATCTTGAATAATGGGCAGTAAATTTGCATACATCAATTATCTAGTATATTCTCTACATCTATTCTGTACAGTAAAATGTTGTTTACTATAATAGCAATCTTTTGATATTATCTCTAACATATACAGAACATGGAAAAATAAGAAATCTTGAAAACAGAAAGAAAGCAAAACTAAAGCAGAATAATTACTTTCTTTAGATTCTTTAAGAAATTGAGGTTACAAATTAAGCTGCTACTCCCACATATGGACTGGCAGGAGAATACATGCAATTACAGCCAAGATCAGATTATCTTTGTAAGGAGCCACCTGTCCCAGGGAATGCAAAGAAGGCTTACACGGACATCTGGGTGAATTCAAGGGATGAGTAGGGACTTAAGTGTTAAAATCTCCTGGGATTCCTCAAGGTGGGATGACAAGTGTTAGCTTGAGTTTTACTACCAGCAGTATTACCAGCTTCTCATGACAAAGATTGGAGAAAATTCCTATTATGTTTTAGCAGGACAAAGAGACAAGAAATAATTTTGAAATACTTCCAGAAGAAATGCAAGCATTTTAAAACATTTCATAAAAAGGCCTCCTTCCAAAGGAAACAACTTTAGCAGAGCCTAGGTGTTCTATACTCCGTTAGGATTCTTATGTGCTTTGCGGGAAGGGTAATTAGACTACTTAGCTCTCTATAGGTTTCCTTTGTCACATAAGGGGATGAGATAGTTAAAGTTTATTTTGCCAAACTGGCTGATAAACACATGTGGGGTTATTTGAAAGGTGGAGAGATAAATGGCTCGGTGAGCCTTGCCTTTCTAGTTCTCGGCTCTCTTGCTTTGTGATGGTCGGACCAGGGTGCAGCTTCCTTAGCCAGTTCCCTGCTTCAGCCGGCAAGGCTCAATTCCTGTAAGACATCCCCAAGGAGAAGCCACATGGACCCACCCTGATGTAGCCCTGTGTGTTGAAGCATCCCCAAGGAGAAGCCACATGAACCACCCTGATGTAACCCTGGGTGCTGAAGTAGCCATGTATAGACCCCTGCCAGTGCTGAGATGCTTAACATACTCACAGATTCGGCTTTCCTCCTGCAGTCAGAATTATTGGGTGTATGTTTTTGAGATGGAGGAGGACTTTGTGGATTGGTGTGGGACATATGGGTTAATGCTGGACTTATGGGCTTGGGCAGCACTGGGTTGGGATGTTTTCTTGATATGCACTTCCCCTTTATATAAAACTCTGTCTTATACATATGAGTTTCTGTGGATTTGTTTCTCTAAAGTACCCAGAGTAACACAGGAGAGAAAACCAAAATGCTAAACATTCTTTCAGAGGTATAGTATTACAGCAAGAAATAAAATAGTAGATTGATGAAGCACAGTAAAAATACACACAAATGTAATCCACTAATCTCTAACTACAAAGCAAAGGTAGCTCAGTAAGGGAAAGGAAAAATAAGGAATCAACAGAATCTAGATAAAGTCTTTAGGCCTTTTACAAAAAATAAGTCAAAATATATCATATATAATAACAAAACACAAATAAGTTAAAACTTCTAGAAAATATCATAGGAGAAATCTAGATAATAGTGGTGTTTTTCATAAACAACAAAAAAAGCGCAAAACTTATTAATGTATCTGCATGTCTATCTAGATAAGGTAGGCAAGATAAACAATTTGAAGATGAAAAGAAGGATTAATGGTTCTGGGGGGTATGGGAAAAGGGGAGGTGGGAGGAAGGAAGGGGGGGTACCAATCCAGGGGCAAGGGAACAACAAGTGAACTAAAATCAATGGAAGGAAAGTTGTAGGATGGCTAGTGGGGCTCAGTCAAGGGCAATGTAGCAGAGAGGAATTACTAACCCTGAATGAAGGCTGAACATGATGGTGGGACAAAAAGGAAGTAAAAAGGAAATAGAGGAAAGAAGGCAGGAGGCAAAGGACATACAGGCATGTACATATGTAAATACATATAGATAACAAGAGAGGAATAGAACTGTGTACTCATATCTATATGTTAAGAATTAAGGTTGCAGATTGACATTGGGCCTCAACTCAAGTACTCCCCTAAAACAAGAACACTTTGTTCTAACAATCCGGCCTTCTGTCATGCTCACCTTCCCAACACAATCGCTGAAGACAAAGTGGGTGCATAAGCAAATGTGGTGAAGACAGCTGATGGTGCCCGGCTATCAAAAGATATAGCACCTGGGGCCTTAAAGGCTTGCAGCTAAACAAGCAGCCATCTAGCTGAGAAGAAACAAAGTCCACATGGAAGAAGCACACCAGCCTATGTGATCACGAGTTGTCAATGTGATCAGGTATCAGACATCTAAAACTCAGAATAAAGCCATACCCAAGGTGAATGGGAGGACATGGAGTCGAGACCCAATGACCATCTGTAGTCAATTGGACATCCCCTCACAGAGGGGTCATAGGGAAGAGATGAGCCAGTCAGGGTGCAGTATAGCACCGATGAAACATACAACTTTCCTCTAGCTCTTTGGTGCTTCCTTCCCCCCACTCTCATGACCTTAATTCTACCTTACAAATTGGATTAGACCAGAACATGCACACTGTTACAAATAAGAGGCCTCAACACAGGGAATCCAGGATAGATAAACCCCTCAGGGCCAACAAGGAAACTCGAGATACCAGGAGGATTAGAGAAGCATGGGGGGAGAAAGGGGGAATCGATCCCAAGGATCAACTTAGAATCCCCTCCCAGGGGGACAAATAATGGAAAAGTGGGTGAGGGGTGAAGGAGGATGATGTAAGATATGGAAAAAATAATCTATAACATATCAAGTGTTCATGAGGGAGGGTGGGCAGGTGAGGGAGGGGGAAGAGATGGGGAGCAGATATCAGGGGCTCAAGTGGAAAGAGAATGCTTTGAAAATGATGATGGTGGCATATGTGCAAATGTGCTTGGCACATTGGAGGAATGTATGGATTGTGATAAGAATGTATGGATTGTGATAAGAGATGCAAGAGCTCCAATAAATTTTTTTTTTAAGCACAAACCATGTGAATAAAGGAAATTAGTTGGATTTTATTAAAATAAAAAATCTGCAATTAATAAAATGATAAGGCAAGCCATTTAAAAGGGGGAAACTACTAGCAAAATGTACATACCTTAAAGTACATGTTTCTAAAATATAAAGGACAGAAGGAAATCATAGGGGCTATTACAAATATATTTAAGAAAAAGAAAAACTATTGGTGAGGGAAAAAATCAAGGAAGTGTCATCAAAGAATTTTATTTTTCCATGCCAATAATGCACCTACTCATTCTTTCACTACTGCAACAGCTATCCTAGGAGAATTCCACTGGGAAACCTTACCTTATCATTGCCTTATCCTTATCTTTCTGGTTTAGATTTAGTTTCTTTCCCCAAATCAAAAGAATAGTTAGAGGAACACAATTTGAGGTGTCTGAAGATACCCAATTGCTGTTTTGATGTGTGGAACACTCAGAATACTTCAGGGAAGCATTAGAGCTGGGAAATCTCTCTCCTGAGTTTTCTCTGTGTGTTGCTATTGGGGGGTCCCTGAGAGTCACTTCTGACCCCTGGTGATACTCTGTACAAGAAAAGGAGCTAGTGCCGAGTCCTGTGCCATCCTGATAGCTGTTGTAATTGAACCTATCATGCAGCCTTTATATCAGTTCCTTTTGTTGGAGGTCTTCTTCTCTTGCTTGAGTTTCTACTTTACTAAACATGCTGTCCTCTTCCAGGGACAGCCTGCTCTTTGACATTTTAAAAAGGATCTGTGTATCAGATTTGTCCAGTGCAAGAGGTCATTTGATTTCATAACTATTACTTCTTTGATCATTGATTGTGGATGGAACCAAAATGAAATCCTTGACATATCAATCTTTTTTCTATTTTTATGTTTTCTATTAGTCCAGCTGTGAGGAATTTGATTTTCTTTACATTGACTTGAAATCCATATAGAAGACTGTAGTCCTAGATCCTCACCAACAAGGGCTTCAGTGCCTCCTTACTTTCTTCAAGCAACGTAGTGTCATTTGCATGTAGGATAGTGTTAATGAGCCTTTCTCTAAGGCTGATCCAAAGTTCTTCAACATAAGAGTCAAGCGTCTCCAATTATTTGCACAGCATATAGATTAATTATGCGTGGTGCATTGTTACAACCTTGATGCATAAGTGCTATTAATTTACCACCCTAATTCTGTTCAAAGGACTGTCTTTTGGTCCGTATACAGGTTCCACATGTTCACAGTTGTGTTCTGGAATTCTCATTCTTCTCAACGTTGTCCATAGCAGGTTATGTTCCACTCAATAAAATGCAAAATGCATAGTCATTAAAACACAAGTAAATATATTTCTGGTATTCTTGGCTTTCCTCTGACATCAGTGATTATATCCCTTGTGCCATGTCCTTTTCTATGTCCAGCGCGATTTTCTGGTAGCTCCCTAATGATGTATTGTTGCAAACATTTTTTAGAAATTCTCTTTAGCAAACGTTTGCTTGCATATTATCTTAATGATATTACTTGCGTATTATCTTAATTATATTGTTTGATAATTTCCAAACCTCAAATTGTGTTCCTCTAACTATTCTTTTAATTTGAGGAAAGAAACTAAATCTAAACCAGAAAGATAAGGATAAGTGAATTTTCTTTGACAGGAACACAAATACGGCTCTCTTCCTGCCCCTTCACCAGGTATCTCTCTTCCCAATTTCTTGCATAGATGAAACATTGTTTCCAGCGCTTCATCAACTTGTTGAAATCCCTGTAGCCTTATTTTTTGGCTAATGTTTACAGTGCAACTTGGAGGTTTTCCTTCAGCACCATGGATTCTTGATCATATGCTATCCTTGAAATGGCTGTCAACCATTTATTTCATTGAGAGCGGCTCTGCTCTGTGTGCTCCCGCCATCTTCTTTTAAAGCTTCTGATTTCACTTTTCTTTGTTTGTTTCTTGGTTTGTTTTTTCCCCTTAGAAGAATTCAAGATTACAACAGGAGGCTTGGATTTTTCCTTCAGTTCTTTCAGTTTGAGATATACTAAGAATGTTCTTTCCTTTTGACTTCCTAACTTCAGGTATTTGCACATTTCATTTTAATGCTTTGTGTTCTCTTCTGGGGCTGTGCTTTGCAATTTTATGATAAACTTTATACTTCATCATTTTTCCACTTACTTTAGCTAATCTATGTTGAAGAGCAAGTTTCAGAGTTTCTTGTGCCATCCCATTTTATGTTTCCTTTATTTTTGTCTCTTAAATGACCTTTTGCTTTCTTCACTTAGGGTGTTTGTATTAGGCTGGGTTGTTTAAAGAAACAAATTCATTGACACTAATCTGTGTGTAAGAAAGAGCTATGTGTATCA
>NW_022103928.1:2520771-2523826 GCF_000313985.2 Echinops telfairi | reverse complement strand
GTTGTGAGTTTCATTATTGCTACACTGAACCCTGAGTGACTCATCTCCTCCCCACTACCCCTCTGCAAAGGATGTCCAGTTGTCTACAGATGGGCACTGGGTCCCCATCACGCGCTACCCTCATTCATGATGACATGATCCCCACCCCCGCCTTTGGTGTAATATGCTTTCTTATCACCTGTGAATTCTGAATAGTGCCCTTTATTTTACAGTCTGTGTGTTCATCTATCTTGTATTTACAAAATATTACGTAGCATTTTTATGTGTTGAACCAAAAATAGTTTATAAGACTATCTAGCACACCATGTTGGTATAAAAGAAGCAATATCCCCAGTTTCCATGGTCAATAAATACTGTCATGAGTATCAAAAATTCTATTTTTTCTTGTTTTCTCATGGGTCACTAATGGAATGCAAAAGAAATAACACTTTCCATGTACAACATCCAGATATTTACTATACCTTAATATAGTAAATTGTGTATAATGTAGTATTTTCTTTATAAAAAGAAAATGGCAATAAAATGTACACACCAAAATGTACATTAGCAGAAATATATACATATGCCTAAGTGTATGCATCTGCAAGTCTGAATATAGTTAAATTGACCATAGAATGGTATGGTACATACTAAATTATTCCCAGGATATCCTTGGACTTAAGTGAAAAGGCAGGATAAAGAACTGGAATAAAGAATCAAGAAGGAGAGTCAAAGAGGGAGGAAAAAATACCTTAAAATGTAATATAATATAATTATGCAAAATGTTGTTCACATGTTTAAAGCAAAATATGTCTTTTGCTTATTCTTTGTGTACTAAAACAACAGGCTACATATATGAGAACTGATTTACTGGCGGTTAATAAGAAACCAATGAGAAACCATTTTGTCGGGGAGATGCATTTTCAAATAGAACACAACTACTTGATAAACCTATTTAGAGGGATATCAAGATTGTCACGGCAGAGTTGAGGAATAGAAGTTTAGATGAGATATCTCCCAGGTCTGATTCCCTGTGTGTATTACACCTTTTATACTAAATATTTCTAAAGTAGAATTATCAAGTTTCTTCCATAACACAATGATAAAGTTGTTTTGTTGTACTTTTTGAAATTCAATGTTGTCTTAAAATTCATCATGCCAACTGTATATTTTTACCAGTCCAGAGGATAGATGTACTGCATATCACAGGGGCTATCCTGAGGTGTAGTTGTGGTAGTTATGTAATTGTTTGTCAATTTGAGAGGATTAAGAGTGAAGGGGTGGAGTCTAGCCTGTCAATTAGTTCACAGCCAATGAGGCCTCTGGGTGGGCATAGCCTCCTCCTGAGGATTCTGGGAACTCCTGTAGAAGTTCCTAGAAAAGACATTTTCTCTCCCTGGGAGACAATGCAGCTGACAGGACACATGGATCTACACTAGAGCCTCAGAGCTGGGGAAGCCACATGGAAACCCCTGCCAGCACTGAGATGCTTACAACACCACTGGATCCACAAGGCTTCCCCCCCACTGGCCTATGATCTGCCTGCATTCAGCATCATTGCATGTGTTTCATGAGTCTGAAGAGGAATTTATAGATTGGTATCAGACATATGGGCTAATATCAGACTTATGGACTTGTTCTGGACTAGACTGGGATGTTTTCTCAATATTGAATTGCTCTTGTATATAAAGCTCTTTCTTATACACATATGGGTTTCTATTAATTTGTTTCTGTAGTCTACCCGAACTAACACAGTAGTATTAATATAATTCAATAATGGAGCCTCTGAAAACCACTGTGGTCTTTGAAAGAGTATTTTGAGCTCAATTGTTGTAACACAATTTTGCTTTTGCTTTGAACAAGTCCCAATGTCACCTTTATTCTTTTACCAAGAGCTGCATTTTATTTGCCTGAGTAACCACTGAAACGCTGTGTCAATAGGTTTGTAGTACACTATGCCTTCGTGACTTTCCAGTACAGAGAATAGGAGGTTGATGCAGTAATTTTGGCATTATACTCTAATTTCACAGTACAGATATTATATTATTAGTATAAATGTGTTTTTCCACTCCAGAGTATGTTCCACATGGGCTATTTCCTCATTGATGATAGTAGTAATTTAACAGGACTTAAAGCTGGATTATCTTTTGTGGGAAGACTGATTTGGTCCAAGATGGTAAGAGGTGAACAGGATGAGAAAAAGCCTTGGTGAAGAAAGTGATTAATGTTTAATTACAGAGAATGGTTTAGTTCTTCAAATAATTTATGGTTCAACAATGCATGCTGCCTCTTTTAACTATCAGCTGCAGTGCAATTTCCATACCTAACATTGTTGTAGGAAAATATAAAGACTTAATACCCAGGATTCTCATTCTGATTTAAAATTCAACACCTCTAACTAAATTGAATGAAATGCTTCATTTAAATCCTACTTGCAAAACTGAGGAAGATTTTTACTAAATTAAACTTGAAATGCAAAACAAACCCCAAAACCTCTTTCTACCTATTGACTACATGCTGAAATTTCCTTCCCAAAAGGGTTTATATATTATGTTTCCTCTGCTTGGAATAAGTTTTGCTCTACCTCTCCAGTCCTACCACAGCACTCTCCAAGTCAAGTCTTTCTTGACCTTCAAATATGACCTCATATCCACAGAGAAAGAGTCTCTGATGCTTATGATCAAATAGCCATTCTCTCATAGAACCATACATTCCATCTGTATTGTAAACCATGCTGTAATTTACATTTGACTGAATGGTAACTTGATGAAATTGTCACTCTCATTATCCCTGAAGCACCCTGAACGGCAGAGAATATCTGTTTCGGGGTCACTATTAGCTCTTCTGTTGTGCATGGGATTGCTTTGGATCAGAGTTGACTGCAGAGTGCATAACAACAAGAGGACAGCAATTAACTCCTCAAAATCAAGACCAGTCCTGATACCAAGTAAGCTCTCAAAATACATTGACTGAATGGACAAATAAGTTGACAAACTAGCTAGAGTCCTAGGTACAAAAATATTTCCCATATTCCAGTTCTTTTGTTTTCTTCTAAGCAAAATCAAAGGCAGCTACT
>NW_022103928.1:2517971-2519448 GCF_000313985.2 Echinops telfairi | reverse complement strand
TCCTTTAAAAGGTTTCTCCCAGAAAGCAGCCCGTTCTATGCATATGTTATTATGACTATGGTAATACTTAAGTGTTCAACTTGTAACCCAAAGACCGGCAGTTTGACGCTGCCGGCAGCTCCACAGAAGAATGATGATGCAGTCTGCTTTGGGAAACACTAACTAAACACTCACTGCCATCGCATCCATTCCAACTCATAGCAGCACTATAGGACAGAGTAGAACCGGTCCGGTGGGTTTCTAAATATTCTAACTATTTAGATGGGTTGAATGCCTCATCTTTTTGTCATGGAAACACAGGAGGTTTAAAAACTTAGGACCTTGTGGGTCACAGTACAGCACATAATCCACTGTGCCATCAGGACCCCTTCTGTTAATACCACAGCCTTGGGAACACTCTGGGGTAGTTTTCATCCATCCAAAGGATTGTTAGCAGTTAAAATCGATCCAAAAACAAACAATGGGTTGAGTTGTGTTTTAGTGTCATTTAAGTCAAAAATTTATCATATACTTATGATGTTCAGATGAAAGAAGACCACTGCAATGTCCAATTAGAATTATCGAAGTCAATTTTTAATGTCAGGCTAGCCTGGGATGAAGTGGAAATATTCAAAGAGAACCTTTCTCCAGACTGCAGCCCCCTTTTCCAGCCTGACTTTCTTAGCTTTCTCTCTAAATGGGGGAGGTAAGTGGACACTCCTGTCCCTGCAGGAAACACTTATAACATCTTTTGATAAGGGGAGAGGGGTAGTTTAAACAAGAATTGCTCTAAAGGCCTTTCAAACCTGCATTCCACTGTGATATTAAAACAGATTATGTCAGGCCAGGCCAAGGCCAAGGCCTAGGAGGGGGCAGAGAAAATCCCCTCAGGGAAAAGTGTTCTCAAGACAGTTCTGCTTAAAATGTGGTGATGTGAACTTGTCAATAGAATATCACATCTAAATTACTCCAACAATCTCCACACAAAAAAGTTTTCCCGATAATAATCTTGATTCCCTGAGCTCGTGTCAATATTTTTTCCAGTGGTCATCTATAAGTCTCATGCGCATCAGATGACTTTACTACACATTTAGCTACAGTGGTTTCTGAGTGGCTGGAATCCCAAATTCCACTCTACTGTGGGATTTTTAAGACAATCTGTTAACTGTACTCTGCCATCGCTTCAATTCTGACTCGTAGCAACCCTGCAGAAAAGACTAGAACTGGGGGTTTCCAAGACTTTAAACTTGCGGGAACACACAGCCTCATTTTCCCCCATGGAGTGGCTTTTCAGTTTCTACCACTGACCTTGAGTTTATTAGCTCAGCTCATAACTTACTCTGCCACCAAGGCCATCTATCTTTTCTGGATTATTTATTATTAATCATATATTTGTACTAGGTGAGTCCTTCCACAAAAACCAAACACACCACCGTAATTGTCTTAACTTTTGATCTTCTAATAGGTTGAATCTTTTTTTTAATCATTTTATTGGGGG
>NW_022103928.1:2515321-2516494 GCF_000313985.2 Echinops telfairi | reverse complement strand
GAGTGATATGTGTTGTCATTCTCCCAGTCCCCTTTGTGTCCCATTAGCTCCCAGCAGGGATATCATCCTCTGAGCATCCTATGCCAGTGTGGGGTCCAAACTGATTCTCTTTCTCTTCCTCTCTCCCAGCCTGCATCCATGCAGGTGTGGCATGCTGGGCCCACTCCCCAACCTGCTCTCAGCCAAACCCACTTCCAGTGAGGGAGTCAGTTTGGCTCTGGTTGGGGCCAGCCCTGTAGCTCTCTCTTTTCATGTGTTCTTCCATGTGACCACACTGTCCATATGGTTTGATACTTCATGGTAGGATCTTCATGCCCCTTCCAGGTTCTGTGGAGACAAGACCAGTACTCTCCCCCTGGGTAGATTAATGCTCTGCTCCCTCCATTATCATTTCACTTTCAACCCCTCCTTTTTCTCACTCCTCCTCTGTCCTTTTCCCATTACTGTGTTGGACCAACATGTACCTTCGTGGGTTTTGTCCAACCTCCTCCCACTTCCTTGTATTTCAACCCAATTGTTATGATATAGGTGGCTTCTCTTCTATACCTACTGTGCTAATTACACTTACCTCAGGGGACTCATGCTGTACATCTCCTTTTGTGATTGGCTGACTTCGCTTAGCATAATTTCTCCCAAATCTTCCCATGAAAAGACGTGTTTCATGTGCTCATCAGTGCTTTTTAGTGATGCATAGTACTCCATTGTGTGTATGTGTCAGAGTTTACTGATCTACTTGTCTACTGATGGAAATTTATATTGTTTCCAACTCTTTGTGATTGTGAATTGCGCTGCAATAAACATTGGAGCGCATACAACTAGTCGTGGTTTATCTCTTACCGCTTCTGGGTATATACCCAGTAGAGTGATAGCTGGGTCAAAAGATAGATCAATTTCCATCTTCTTTAAGTATCGCCAGACCACTTTCCATAGTGGCTGTACATATCTACAAGACCACCAGCAATGTAGGAGAGTTCCCATCTCGCCACTTCCCTCCAACATTTGTTGCCCTCTGATTTTCTGATTTAGGCTAGCCTCAAAGGTGTTAGATGGTATCTCATGGTTGTTTTGATTTGCATTTCTCTGATGGCTAATGATTGGGAGCATTTTCTCATATGTTGAGTTAGTTAATTGTGCCAACCTGACCGATAAACACATGTGGGGCTAATTGAAAGG
>NW_022103928.1:2511523-2513380 GCF_000313985.2 Echinops telfairi | reverse complement strand
TTTCTTTACATAAAACTCTCTTATACATGAGTTGCTGTGGATTTGTTTTTCTAAAGTACCTAGACTAATACATATGTTTATTGGCCATACGGATCTGCTCCCTAATGAAACTTCTTTTTCCTACTTCTTCAAAGGGTTAATTGTTTTCCTCTTTTTGCAGGCAAGACAGGTATTGTAGACTTTTATAATAAGCCTTTTGTCTGTTGTGTTGTTGCTAAAAATCCTCTCCCAGTCTGTGGGTTGCCTTGTTACCCTCTTGGTAAAGTATTTCGAAGCACACAGGTGCTTTATCCTTAGTAAATCCCATTGGTCAATTTTATATTCTCCTGCATGTACACCCTGCACTATTGCACTTAGCCTTTGTATTCCCTGGGCCAAGGTTCTTAGGTTTGTCCCGATTCCTTCATTAATGGTCCTGATAGTTGGGCTTTTACTACTAGGTCCGTAATCCACCTCGAGTTTGTTCTTGTGCATGGGGTGAGGTAGACATCCTGTTTCATTTTTCTACATGTGGATTTCCACTTGTTAAATAGGGCGTCATCCTCCCATTGATGCTTTAGGAGCCCTTGTAAAAGATCAGTTGTCTGTATGCTGATGGTTTAATTTCTGGGTTTTCTATTCTTTTCCATTGGCCTGTGTATTTGTCATTATGCCAGTACCATGCTGTTTTGACCACTGAGGCTTTGTAGTAGGTATGAAAGTCAGGTAAAGCGAGCCCTCCAACTATCTCTTCTTCTTGAGGAGATCTCTGCTAATTCTGGGCTTCTTCTCTCTCCATATGAAATTGGTGGTCAGTTTTTCCAATTCTCAGAAGATTGTTGGTATTTGAATTGGGATAGCATTAAATCTATAAAGTGCACTGGGTAGGATAGACATATTTACTATATTTAGTCTTCCCATCCATGACCATGGGATATTCCTCCATTTGTGGAGGTCGCTTTTGGTTTCCTATAGAAGGGCCTTGTAGTTTTCCTTGTATAGCTCTTTTGTTTTTGGGGGTTAGATATATCCCTAGATGTTTCAGTTTACTCTTGGCTATTGTGACTGGTACTGCCTTACTAATCTCCTCTTTCATGGTTTTGTCCGATGTATACAGCAAACCAATCAACTTCTGTTTGTTGATCTTGTATCCTGCCACTCTTCCATATACCTGTATTGGTGTCAGTACTCCAGTTGTGGAGCTTTTGAGATTTTTCAGTGTACAGAATGATGTCATCTGCAAATAATGATAATTTCACCTCCTCCTCTCCAAATTTGATACCTTTGATGTCTGTCCGCTGTCTTATGTTATTAGCTAGGACCTCCAGTACAATATTGAATAGAAGTGGAGACAAGGGACATCCTTGTCTAGTCCCCTTTTTCAGTAGGATTGACTTAGTCTTTTCTCCATTGACTATGATGTTAGCGGTTGGCTTTTTGTACTAACTTGAGGAACTGCCCTTCCATTCCTATCCTCCTGGGTGTCTGAATTAGGAATGGGTGCTGGATGTTGTCAAATGCTTTTTCTGCATCTATAGTTATTATCATGTGTGTATTAGTCTGGGTACTTTAGAAAAACAAATCCACAGCAACTCATGTATAAGACAGAGTTTTATGTAAAGAAAGTGTGCATCACAAAAATATACCAACCCAGTGCTGCCCAAGTCCACAAGTCCAACAATAACCCATTAACCCTTATGTCCAACACCAATCCACAAAGTCCTCCACCTCACAAAACAGAGGCAATGATGCCTAAAGCAAGAGGAAAGCTGAGTCAGTGAATATATAAGCATCTCAGCACTAGCAGGGGTCTCCACACGACTTCTCCAGAACCCAGGGCTGCCTCGGGGTAGGTCCATGTGGCTTCTTCTTGGGGAT
>NW_022103928.1:2486796-2510092 GCF_000313985.2 Echinops telfairi | reverse complement strand
AGTGTAGCCTTTAAATTGAGTCACAGAACAACCATGGCAGCCGCACACTGATCAAAGAGCAAGAGACAAGAAAGCCGAGGCTCACCAAGCCATTTATCTCTCTGCCCTTCAGTTAATCCCACTTGTGTTTATCAGCCAGGCTGGCACAATAAACTATCTCAATGTGATTCTTATACTTTTCCTTATCAATGTGGTATATAATTTTGATGGATTTTCAGATATTAAACCATCCCTGTATCCCTGGGATGAATCCTACCTGATCCTGGTGGATGATACGTTTTGGATGCTTTTGTATTCGATTGGCCAATATCTTGTTGAAGACGTTTGCATCTTTGTTCATTAGAGATATCGGTCTGTAGTTCTCTATGCCTGTGGGATCCTTGCCCTGTTTGGGTAGCAAAGTTATACTGTCTCCACAAAATGGGTTTGGGAGTTTGCCATCCATTTCTTCTCTCTGAAATACTTTATGGAAGATCAGTGTCAGTTCTTCTCAGAATGCTTTGTAGAATTCTCCAGTGAAGCCATCTGGTCTGGGAGCTTTTTTATTGGTAACTTCTTGATAACCACATCTGTTTCTTCTCTTGCTATGGGTTTGTTTAGGTTCTTGAACTCTATCTGGGATAGTCTAGGGAGGGATTGTATTTCCAAGTATTTGTCCATGTCTTCCACGTTGTTGAACTCATTAGAGTACAGACTTTCATTTATTTCGTGATTATCCTTTTCATTTCTTTAGGGTCTGTTGTGATTACCCCTGTTTCATTCCTCATCCTATTGTTTGCTCTTAATCTTTCTTTGGTTAGGTTTGCCAGCGTTCTATCGATTCTGCTGATCCTTTAACCAGCTTTTTGTTGGCTTAATCTTCTGCATTGTACTTTTGTCTTCCCAATGGTACAATTCTGCCCTGATTTTTATTATTTCTTTTCTTTTCTTTCTCTGTTGGGGGGATTGCTCTGTTGACTCTGTTCTAATCGCTGGAGGTTTTGTGAGTGTATCTGTCATAAGTCTCTCTGCCTTTTTCATATATGCTCCTATTGAAATCAAGCTAACTATGACGACTGCTTTTGCTGTATACCATAGGTTTTGATATAAAGTATTCTCATTCTCATTAGCTTCTAGAAAGTTTTTATCTCCTCTCGACTCTGGTTCAGTCCCCACTCATGTTGCAGAAAATAATTATTAATCCTTTAATTGTTTGCCCTTGTTTTTCTAGCTGTCCTTTTATTGATCTTCAGCTTTATGGCATGGTGATCAGAGAAGACGTCTGAATAATATCTAAGTGTTTGCGTTTACTCAGGCTTTACTTGTGTCCCAGTATGTGGTCTATTTTCAAAAATGTGCCATGCGAGCTTGAGAAGCATGTATATATATTTTTTGCCTTTGGATGGAAAGCTCTAAATAAGTCTATCAGATTTGGTTGCCTAATTGTAGTGTTTAGCTCTATATTCTCTTTGCTGAGCTTCCTTCCAAATGATCTTTCTAAGTCTGTGATATCTTTTTTCATTTTCTGAATAGCTTGCTTGACAAATTTCATGGGTCTCTCATTTGGCACATATATATTTATTAGGCTCATAGGTTTCCTGGTAAAGTGATCCTTTAAGCATTATAAAGTGCCCCTCCTTATCTCTTTTTATGATTTGAATCTTGAGATCAGTTTGGTCTGAGATTAGGATCGCGACTCCTGTTTTTGAGTTGCTGTTTTCCTGGTATATCTCCCTCCAGCCTTTTATTCTTATGTAGTTTATTCATGTCTGCAAGGGGAAAATGTCTGTTCTGTATGCAACAGATTGATGGGTGATGTTTTCAAGCCAGTCTGACAGCCTTTTTATTTTAATGTAGGAGTTAAGGCCGTTGACATTTAGAGTTATTAATGTGATCTGTGGATTTATTGCTGACAAGTCGTGTATTTTAATTTGGGTGTTTTCCTATCACCCTTTTTATAGCTGTGCTGTGTCTTTTTGGGGGGAGCTTCTTTATTGCCATCTTTTCTCCCTGTGGCCATATTATCTTGGTAATTGGTGCCGGCTCATTGGCTTCTGGTTGGAGTTGGGTTATATGGTGTTCTCCTGTTTGTGCTTGGTGGATGTTGGTCTTCTGGCCATAGTGAGTCAGCAAGGATCTTCCTCAGGGTTGGTTGTCTTGCAGCGTATTCTTTAAGTTTTTCCTTGTCCTGGAAAACTCTTATCGTTCCTTCTATCTTAATAGATAATTTGTAAGGTAAGGGATTCTAGGGCAGACATTGTTTTCTTTCAGCTTTTAGAAGTTATTAGTCCACTCTCTCATCCTCCTCATGGTTTCTGTTGATAGCTCTGATCATATTCTTACCGGAGAGCCCTTGTATGTGGCCGTCTTCCTTTCTCTGGCTGCTCTTGGGATTTTCTCTTTTTCCTCAAAATTGGATAATTTTGCTATTATATGCCTTGGTAAACTCTTCCTGGGGGTTAATTTACTTGGTGTCCTCTCTGTTTCTTGTATGAGTGATATATTCTCATTCATTAGGGTGGGGAAATTTTCTTCCAGAAATTCCCTTGTTAATTTAGCTGTTGACTTCTTCGCTGTGTCTACTTCTGGTAGGCCAATAATTCGGATGTTGTTTCTTTTCATAGCATCAGACATTGATCTCAAGTTTTCTTCTGCCTCTTTTATTATCTTGTTTGATTGTCTTTTTCATTTGCTGAGGTCTGCCTAATTGTCTTAAAGATCACTGATACATTCCTCAGCCTCTTATAGTCTGTTTGTGAGATCGGTGATCTTGTATAGTGTCTGCTATTTCATCCATTAGCTCCTGTACTTCCCTTTGATGAATAGACTGCATCCCCTCTATCGTGGCCTCCATCCCCTCTATCATTGCATCCTTAGTCTGTATAACTTCCCTCATCTCCTGTTTTACTCCAAGCAGCCTTCCGAAAATTTATTTTTGTGGCAGATCCACGTCAGATTCTTCTGTGAGTGTCATTAGCTCTGCTGAAGTGGCTTGTCTTTCTTGTATACTTGTTGGGAGTGATGTGGTATCCTGTTGTTTATGAAATTATTTCAAAGAGGTGGGTGCCATATTTCTGTGAGACCAAGTGGCCCTGCATACTTTCACTGTGTGACTGGCGACGGTGTTTTTAAGAGCCTCATGTGGCCTACTCTGGAGGTTGGTCAGGCTGATGTGAAGGCAGGTGCTGCAGTGACTCAGTTGTCCACAGTGGTGAGAGGTGGTGATCACTGTCGGGGGAAGCTATGGGGAACTCAATTTGACTGGTGGATAGCTCCAGTACAGTGGTAGGGCTATAGGGGGCCAATGGGGAGGTGGAATTTCTGTTAGGGTCTAATGTGGTGTGACTCAGGTGGGCTGCAGTAGCTCCCAGTACTGGGTCGCTGGTCCCCTGTATTCCAGATCTAGGCTAGGTTTGAGGCAAGGATGCCCTATGGGCCTGGGATGTACTCTCCACTGATCCACTCGCTGCGTGGGCTGGGAGAAGATGGGGCACCAAGATCCGCGAGCTGTGATAGACCCAGGTAGCTCCTATATGAAGCCCAATGGACCGGGTGCTTGATGGGAGAGCCTGCAAGGACCTGGTCTGAAACTTCCCATGGGTCCGAGCCAGGGAGCATGCAGTGGGCCTGCAAAGACCCACTTTGGGAGAGGCATCTCGAGGTGGGCCTTTCAGGCCCCAGTCCGCGACTTTTACTCCTGGTACTAAGGCAGAAATGGCACACGTAGTGCATGCAAGGACTGGGCGCGGTGGCTGCAGGCAGTGAACTCTAAAAGCCCTGGTCACAGTTTCCACCTTCTTCCGGCTCCAGGGGAGCTCATGCCACAGAGCCTACAAGACCCCGGTCTGCGACTCAGACTCCCGAGCTAAGGCAGATGTGGCGAACCAGTGTGCCTACAGGGACTGCACGTGGTGTTCGCAGGCTGAAGCCTTTAAAAGCCCTAGTCCCAGTTTCTGCTTTCCCGCGGCTCTGGGCGAGTTCACACTGCAGGGCCTGAATGCCTCTGGTCTGCAACTCAGACTCCTGCTGCTAAGACAGAGATAGCACATGGCACGCCTGAAAGGCCCAGTTGTGACGTCTACAACAGCGAGTTCTAAAAGCCCTGGTCATAATCTCTGCTATCCCGTGGCTCTACACAAGTTCATGCCATGGGGCCTGAAAGGCCCGGGCCAGCCACTTGGACTACTACGCTAAGGCAGAAATGGCGCAAGGAGTGCCTGCAAGGCCCAGTTGCAGTGGCTGCAGGTGGCGAGCTCTAAAATCCCTGGTTGCAGTCTCCACTTTCCAGCGGCTCTGGGCGAGTTCTTGCGGTGGGCTACTTGGACTTCCCGCAGCTTGAGCAGAGGCAGGGTGCGGCACAGTTCACTGAGCTGGGAGAAGCAGGGGCTGGGAGTTGCAGGGGCTGCCAGAACCAGCCTGCAAGATAAATGGTGAGCAGGAAGTGCAGGTGACATTCCCTGTGGCTGGCAAAATGCTGGGACTACGATAAACTGAGGCACCCTTGAAATGGCGGGGGCAGGCACAACTGCGGGGCTGGAGGTGATCCATGTACTGGTACTGGGTGCACCCAGCCGCAGGCACTCAAACCTGCTGTGGATAGGCCTTGGGGCCCTGGGCTGCTGCCTGGAGGGACCAGAGCTTTCAGGGCAATTGCTGCTACCCCTGTGGAGGGAGGGGAACTGTATGTGGGAGCACCAGGTGGGAGTCATGAGTGGACAGCTGCTATAGGGTGGTCAGGCCAGGCCTTGGAGAGTTCTACATGATAGCCATTCTGTTCCTGGGGCAGTGATCAGGCAAGGGGGTGGGTGGGTGGAAGCACTGACTGGTGGCCAGGTACAAAGGGTCACACAGCCAGTGGGAAATCCCTGATAAATGGAACCACTCTGGGGCTTGAAATAAAGCAGGTGTGGGGCCGGGCCTCCTCCTGGACAAGGAGGACCCCTCATAGGGACCTTTCCACTCACCAGAACACTTCCACTTGACCTCCCGGACACCAGACTCACCAGAGCTCCCCAAATGGGCTGCTTACCTTGGCGCCATCTTGAACAGAACCTGAATCTTTTTTTAAAAAGGCTGTATCCTACTATATACCCAATGCCATAAAATCCTTTCTAATATTGACACTATAAAACCTTTCTGAGACATGAATCTGTATAGGAGCAGATATCCTCAGATTCTCCTGCAGACTGACTGCTGGGTTTCAATCTCCAATCTTGGGGTGTGGCAGTCCAATACTCACCCAATGCACAACTAACACTCATTGTCCTTCTAGATTTGTTGTTGTTAGGTGTCAGAACCATAGTGACCTACAGAGTGAAATACTGTCCAGTCCTGCACCGTCCTCACAATTTTTCCTATACCCGAGTCCATTGGTACAGTCACTGGCTCTATTCATTTCTGACTCTAGGTGACCATCCTCTGGCACTATGTCTGACAATACTTTGCTTCCATTCATGAGGTCTTCTGTATCTGACGATGTTTCCAAAGTATGCATGAGGTTTTCAGTGGCTCCTTCCTCTGAAATGGGGAGCCTAGTCCTCCATTACCTTCTCTTTATTTGTAAGCTCAACTGAAACCTGCTCACTTTGGGTGACCCTGCTGGCATTTGAAATAGCAGTGACATAACTTCCAACAGCAAAGCAACACCCAAGCAATCACAGTGTGGCAAACTGAGACACTTGGTGGTTCCCACTAGATAGTCTTCTTAAAAAACTCATATTTTAGTTTTAGTCTTCTTATAGATTGTCTCCAAATATGTGAAATCCCAGAAGCTATTTCTAACTAATCATTTGGAAAATCAAATGCCCACTGTGATAGGACCTTTAGAGAGTATTGGGAATCATAATTGAGATAAAATCATGCTTTAGTTATACTAAGCATAGATGTTTGTTATTTAATGTCTATCCAGAAACTAATTCTTGTGTTAATCAAAATCAAAAAGCTCTATCAATCTCTCTTGTTCTGTTTTCCTTTCTTTTCTTTTCTTTCTTTCTTTCTTTTTTAAAGACACAAGTATAGGGAATCCTTTGCTCTATATGAGAGAAACAGCAGCACAGTGAGGATGGTCAGTGATCACTGATGATCAGTTTGAGTGTCAGTGGTACAACAGGGAGTGTCGGAAACTGCAACCTGAGAGGCACATGTGTTGTTTAAGAGGAACAACACTGAATTAGCACCCGATCACTGTCTTGAGAGCATGAGCTTCATGTTGGCAGACATTAAAATTATTTCAGATAGGAATAATACCCCTATGCAGGCTAAAGCAAAAGTGGGTAAGAGCAAGAAGGAATCATTTCCTACTAATTTGCCTTTCCTTTTGACTCTCAGTATTCATGAAACATTTGGATATGATTTTTATATGATAATTTTGTTAATTTAAATGGTGGATCACCCTTCCCAAATAGGTTCTCACTCCTGGAAGTCACAGTTTTTGGTTGGTACATGTTTTCAATTCCCCATAGTGCTTAGCATAGTACTGGGATAATGAAAATCAAAATGTGACATGGTTACTTATTGACCATTTATTTTTAACGTAGTCAATTACCAACCACTCATTTTAATCCAAGTATTAACTTGATTGAATTCAGGCCTTTCTATATTTCAATGTTTATATATCTCACTGGAAAACATATGCAAATGGATCATATATGTTCTGTACAAATTATTGAATGAATGGATACTTTTGAACAGATGAAACAGATTCTTGAATTGTCACAAGACAGTATGATTCACAGAGGCTTTTTGAACCTCAACTGTCTGAGCATTACTCTTCCACTTCTAAGTCACTCCATCATTAATATTTGCTGTTGTCAGGTGCTGTTGATTCTGACTTAAAACAATCCTATTCAAATTTAGAAATAGTTCAATGATTAGGATCTGATATCCACGTCCATCTGTTGGCTCCAATGACATGATCTGTTATAAACAGGGATCTGAATGAATAGTAATCACTGAGAAGATGTGATAACTAACATGAGGGAAAGCAGAGTTCAAAATGCTCAGGGTGATCGAGAGAGAGGATGTGCGTGACTTGTCCATGGCCCACTGACTCTCTGCCGTCCTTTTAGGCATTCCTCTCACCACTACTCTGAATAACCAGAAAAACTAAAATAAATTAAGGGAACCTCAGAAAAATCTTTTGAACTTTTCAGCTATTTTCTGTCATGTCTATAAAACTTCTTGCTTTGCCTTTGCAAGAAATACAACTTTGTCATACTTGGAATGTGTCATTAGTCATTACAGGTTTTCCTACCATTGAATTTTTTACAATATACAATCTGTGTCTTAATTATGTACATGAATGAAAGGAAATAATGGCCATTTTATTCTTCTCAGCATATTTACAATTTAAAACACGGACTGCTATTTAATGAATGTCAAAAATAGTCTAACTCCCACTGAAGTATACTTGACCCTTAAAATTACCAAATATATATCAATCCTGCAAATACCTAATTACCATATGCTGCTTTAGATAGCTTAATATATGCTAGCTTTTTTCATTATGCCCACCCCTGCCTGGGACCCTTCATATGTATTAATGTGTGATGTATTTCAAAATGGTGACTAGTTTTATTTCCAGCACCTACAGGAAATGATTCTGACATGCCTGATTTCCCATATGACTTATGATCAATTAAAATTGAATATACTCCACATGCTTTGGGTAAAACTTTCTCACTGCTGAATCATTTTTATAATGTCAAAAATCAAATATAGAAAATTAATATTTCATGTGAGAATTTATTAATTTAAATATATATTGAGTATTGCTGTTGATTATTGATTATGATCCTTTAAAAAAAACTATGTATCAAAATTTCTGGCCCAAAACTACTTAGGGATTTTGAAAAATATGCATAAGTCAGCATGGGGTTCTGACAAGTGCAAAAGTCCTTTTGACTTTTATAATGTTCTCAATGCATTTTGCTTTAAAATATAAAAGGAGATGCCAATAAAAGGAAAAGTATAAAGCAGACAGAGAGGGAAAAAGAAAAAAGAAAAACAAGCTACCCCTGTTGTCTTTGAAAGCAATTCTGACCCATGGTGACCCAATTCATGCAAGGTAGACATCTGTCACCTGTGTTTGTCTGGATAAACTAGAGAATCAAAATCACAGAAACTCATATATGTAAAGAGAGAGTTTTATATAAAGGGTAAGTGTACATTCAGAAAGCATCTTGACCCAGTCCAGTCCAAGCCCATAAGTCCGACTTAGCCCATATGTCTGATACCGATCTACAAAGTCCTCCTCAAACTCACAAAACACACACAATGATGCCGAATACACATGCTAGTTGGTAGAAAGTCTTTAAATCCAGTGGCAGTATAAGCAGTATAAGCATCTCAGCGCTGGCAGGGATCTCCACACAGCTGCTGCAGCACCCAGGGCTGCATCAGGTTAGGTCCATGTGGCTTCTCCTCAGGGATGTCTCGCAGGAAGTGAGCCTTGCAAGCTAAGGCAACCTCACACTGTTCCGACCATCAGAGAACAAGAGATCAGAGAACTAGAAGGGTGAGGCTCACTGAGCCATTTATCTCTCCGCCCTTCAATCAATCCCACATGTGTTTATTGGCCAGGTTGGCACAGTAAACCTTAACTATCTCAGTCACCCATGTGAATAAGATACAGACTTTGCCACACTCTTTATAGATGAGACTTTTCCTATTCCTTTATGTCTTCATCCCCAGCACCAAACATTGGCCTGTTTCAAAGTAGGTATTCAGTAAATGTGTATTGAACTGAACTATCCCATGATTTTCTTTTTCATTCCTTCTGACTGAAATCTACTTCAACCACCAAACAAGCCCAATCTGCCTCCTCCTCCCCCAGCCTTTATTTATTTTTGTTGTTGTAGCTTCCACTTGGTAATTAATAAACACTTTCTAGTGAGAAAAAAACTGATTAGTTTAGAACTCAACACTCTAAGTTTCACTAGAAGAAAAGTGGTTATAGAGGACACAAGGAAGTGTACCAATTTCTTATAATGTGGTTGAGGGGAAATGAACTGAACATTCAATTCTAGGGCACAAAGGCAACCTGAACCTTACTGTGTGGAATTTTTTCCACACCAGTCACCTAGAAACTTGAGGGAGCTTGAGTACCTTTTCTTGTCCTGTGGGTTGATGTTAAGAATACAAATAGACCATATTGTCTTTGATACAGAACTTCCCCCATCACCTCTTTGTGTGTCCATTGTCCTGTCAGGTCCCTGAGTCCTGGTAGAATAGTGGTTACAATGTGAGTGTGAAACTCAAGGTCAATAGTTCAAAACCACTAGGCTCACTGCAGGAGAAAGACAGGGCTTCCTACTCTGTAAAGAGTTAGAGTCCCAGAAACCCACAAGGGTCACTCAATAGGTCACTATGAGGCAGAATGGACTGTACGGCAACGTGTTTGAATTGCATTGACTTTATGGCAGCAGATTTGGTTTTTTGGTTTGGTCCTGTCAAGGAGGTAAACCGTAGATTCACCTATAAGAAAAAATACAGCAACAATCTAAAGAAATGAAGAAAATCCCAGACACATTACTAACATAATGCTTGTTTTACCTTGTGAAGTTCCAGTTCTCTGTCTTGTCCCAGGAATAATGCATTTTTAAAAGACAAAAAATTAGGAATTGCTAGTGTTTTGTGACAATAGAATAAACCAATTGATACTCTGACAACATCATATACCTAACAAGTTATATATATATATATTTAATTTATTGAAAGGTAATTGATTCATTAATCCAGTTACTGTTTCTATAGATTTACCTATCCTGGATTTGTTTAAAAACATTTAAACAAACAAACAAAATAACAACAAAATTGTTCCCTTGGGTTCTATATAAGTAAGGTTAAGTGTTTTTACCCAATGTGAGGTTGGTCCTCCCCATTTTCCTACCAACAGTAATCTGATTGCTTTCTCTGAGATATCTATGTCCCCCTCGTTCCATTTTGATTTGAATTTCCAGGAAGGTTTCCTTTTCCCTCTAGCAGGCTCATCTGCTGTTTTGGAGTGACCTTAGTACAATATTGTATGGCAGCAAATAAATGGTCTCTTCTCTCCGCATCTTGAAAAACTGACCCCAGCTGAAGAAAGGTCTCTTCTGTCTAAGTGGCTTTGAAGATGTACATGCAGACAAGGTGATATATGTTTAACAGACATTACGCAGGCTCTCTACCTCATTGCCCTGCGGGCAGGAGATGCCTCATCATTCTCCTGCAGAGGAAGTGGTAGATTCAAAACAATGACCTTTCAGTTGGCAAATGAGTGTTCAGACACAATACCACCAAGGCTCTTTTATAATATATATTACTATAATTGCAATCCTCAATTCTCTAAGATAATTTTACAATTATTTTGTAGTAAAAATGGAAGAATTAATATTATATAAAGTTTACAGAGTTGAAGATGAAGCAATAATATTAAACTACAACTATATTGCATTTTCTTGGTACAATGAACAAATAAACAAATCCCTGATTTATTGTAGGATAATATTAAAATGGTGCATAAATATCAATTAAGAAGTTAATTATTTTTTGAAACAAACTTCTGCATCTGATCTCCCAAGGAATTTGTTTTATTTTGTAATATGGTGAGGCAGTAATGTTAGTTAATATTGAATATTTAAGATGTCATATACATTATGCTAAGGGGCTGATTATATATATACACATATATCCGTGTGTGTGTGTATAAATACACACATATATACTTCAAAATTTGGAGGGGAAATGGAGTTAAAGATAATAAAATTTTCCATAATAATTTTGAAGTTACTTTGTGTGTGTGTGTGTGTGTGTGTGTGTGTGTGTAAGGAACCCTAGTGGTGTGTAGTGGTTACACATTGAATTGCTACTCAAGGTCAGCAGTTCAAACCAGTCACTCCATGGGAGAAAGAAGAGGCCTTCTACTCTTATAAAAATATTAATCATTGGGATTTAATACATACATCATACCATTCTATAATTCAATCATGCCAAGTAGAATTGTACAATTGCTACGACAATCAGTTTACAGACCTTATTTTTCCACAGGGGCATCATCTCCCTTTTATCTGACCACCACAACTCAATCCCATCTCCTTCCTAAACCCTTATTGTACTTGGTGTCCTTATTATATAGGTTCATCAATTCTGTGTTTCATATACCAAAAAATGCAACAACAAAAAATAACACAAATTCAACAGGGTGACCTCCAATGATATAAAACGTCTGAGATACACCCTAATATGAACAAACAAAAACCAAACCAAACAAAACAATTCAAACCAACAATACAGAAAAAAATGGAAAAGAGATCAGGTCCAGTCTGCATCATAGAGGGGATCTACTGACAAAGCCGTAACTTCTCAAGTCAGATTTGTGCCTTTAATATCCTATATTCATCTTTCCCAAGCACTCTGATTAGTGACCATTTTCCTCCCACTCCTCAATTTTAGATAGGGGGAGTTCTCTGGAGAGAAACCTTGTACTCTGATAAAGAATTATACTCTTGGAAAATCACAGGATCAGGTCTATTCTGCCCTGTAGGCTTGCTATGAGTTGGAATCACCCAGATGGCAGTGGGCTTATTGTTGTTGTTGTCATTACATATAATATTGCATACCTTGGAATTACTAAATCAGCTCTACTATGTCCTATATAGGATATTCTGTCTGACATTAATTCTATAGGAAAGGGCTGCATTATATATAATATGTAAGTAGATATATTTCTAAAATTTCATGGAATAATGGAACTTTTTAAAGAGGATTGTGAAGGTCCATCATATATCAAATAATGTTTAGATAGATAGGTAATCCCGTCAGTTTTGGCTCCTAGCAATCATATATAAAATAGCCATCCTCACAGTTGTTATGCTTGAGTCCACTGTTGCAGCCATTGTGTTCTCTCTCTCGCTCTTTTTCTCTCCTCTGACCCTCTATTTTACAAAGCATGAGGACATTTCCCAGGAACTGACCATTATAACATATCCAACATAGATGAGCCTGTCTTCTCAATCTTACATCCAAGAAGTATTCTGTCTTTTCCAAGACAAATTTCTGCTTTAGGACAAAACAAACAAACAAACAAACAAAAAGCCCAAGAAACAATATAACTGCCATCTAGTTGAGTTCAACTCATAGTTGACCCCGATCCTAGATGACGATGGAGAACTGCCCTGGTTAGTTTTTGTAGTTTATAAATTTTTATGGGAACAGAAAATTCATCTTTCTACTGCAAAGCAGCTTCTAGGGTCCAAGTACTGAGCTTGCAGTTAGCAGTCTCAACAAGTAATCCTGTACACCATCAGGGCTGCATTCTTCTGGAAGCCCATGATATATTCAATACTTTTCACCAATATCATAATTCAAATTCATCATTTCCTATCTGGTTTTATTCTTTGTCCAGCTTTCATATGCTTATGAAGAAATTGAAAATATCATGTCTTGGGTAAGGTGCACCTTAGACCTCCAAGTGACATCTTTTCTCTTAAACACTTTCTAAAAGGCCTTTTGCATCACATTTGCCCAATGCAACATGTCCTTTGACATGTTGACAGTTGCTGCCATGGGCACTGGTTGCAGATGCAAGTAAAATGCAATCTTTGATAAATTCGATATATTAAAAATGCATATAGATGTTATATTATAAAAAGATTTTGGTTAAAAAAAAACCCAAAACAGGTGGTGGGGGAGAGACAGGAAGAAGATGGCTGTCAGATAGCAACCATAGGAAGGACGCCACAGAAACCATCACAAAAGGGCCAAGGAGAGTGAAAGCCTATACTTCCTGACTGTGAGATTCTCAACATAAAGATAGCCACAAAATTTAGTAATGTAAAAGAGAAGCAATGCCTGCCTAGAGAATCCCCTTTGGCATAGGACATCTGTACAAACTGGTGGAGCACACTTCCCAACCTGCCCTTTTCCTGGTCATAGTGCTAACAAGCATGGCCTCCAATAGACTAAGCTACAGGGACATAGCTTTGCATGACCAGCCTAGGCCAGATGTAAACACCAATAGGCTTGACTTTCCACCCAAGTCATGGGTACTCCATTCTGATTTGATGTAGCCCTACATTCTCAGTACCAGGGATAACACAGCCTACGGAGCAGAGGGAGAATAGCTCTACTGGGCAGCGTGGAACAGATGCAAATAGCAAACAAACTAATTTTCCACCCAGCCAGTGGAGCTACAACCTTGTGGGATATTAAAAGACTGTTCCCCAGCCTTGTCTTCCCCAAAGAGATGCCAAATATTTGAGGGTTTTTTCCAGCACATGGTGGGAGGTCAGATGATCAGAGATATTGTCCCTAAAGGCATACAGCCATCAGACTACTATCTGGCCCACTATAGGGAGGACTCACACCCTACTGATAAAGATAATAATTGTTTCCATGGAGACCCAGAGAAGTGGTCAAACATGCTCACTGACATCCAAAATTAGACTGCCATCCTGAATCTAAGATCTGCCCATCTTGTCACACGTGTACCCCCCAACCCCTCCCTTTACTATTGCGTGTATACCTCTAGATTGTCCCTCTCTCATTACTGAATTACCTATAGTACAACCCCTTCCTGTGGCATGTCTTTAACTGTAATTAGGGGGCTTGTACACTCCCAAAAGATCTATAAGCCTTGGTTAGTAATAAATTACTCTCTTGCTCCTGCAATTCCCACCTTCCACATCCTCATGTGGACCACCAAGCAGAGCTGAGGTGAGCATACTTCCATGAAATGTGTCCTTTATTTCACTCTCTCTTCTATCTTATTATCTATGATTTTACTGTAATCTTTACATATTATCATTGTACAATTATGCATGCTGTGCCTGTTATGATTTGTTAGGGCCTGGCTCCCCTGACATATGGTGCCCATCACATGGGGCTCAGCAGAAAAATATAACTTTTGAATTATATCCTGTGTAACAATTGTACAGCCTCATTGGACAGAGAGGGTGAATTGTGGGGGAAAAATTTGGGTGTGTTTTTTAGTCTGAGTGAGATATGGGTCAGGCGATGTGGAAGGATACAGAGTACTGTATCACTCTTAGCCACCTATTGAAGAAACAAAATGCAGTGGTAACGAATAAGAAAACTAAAGAGTTTCTTTAAATGGTAAAGAAATTTAATCCCTCTTTTATGGAGTCAGAAACCTTTGATATGGATATCTGGGATATGGTAGACATTAACTTAAGAAAGGCCCACAAGGAAAGACAGAGCATACCTATGGAGACCTGGGCCCTGTGGGTGCAGATTAAAACCATTTTTAACAGGAGCCTCTGCAGGTAGAGAAATCAGAGAAACAAAGCAAGAAGAGTAATGCGGAGCCTCTAAGCGACCCAAACTTAAATGAGGTGAGAGGCAAGCAGAATGAGTATCAGGCTGATGAGAAGATTTTAGACTGACCTGAGAAAACTAAGCCTGAATCAGATGAAGACATCAGACTAGAAACATCTGTCCTGCCTCCAGAATATAGTGTAGAGAAGCCTAGGAATCACAAAATAATTACCAAGCCACTGCTGGAGATAGAGAGATAAACTCCAAAGAAATACAAACTAAGAGAGCTAACACAGAAGATGAAGTTTAGGAAGTGAAGTTTACAGATATGCCAGTCAAGAAAAACAGGGAAGAAAATAGCAGCAAACAGGCAAAGGATAGAGAAGCACCTTTACTTTCAAGGGTAGAAAGAAGGATTGCAGAAGGAGATTTAGAATTTAGAATGTCATATCCTATTCGAGTTATTAACAGACAGCCCAGGAAATACCCACAAGGAGTTCACAGTGCCTTCCCCTTTGAGTTGCTAAAAGATCTGAAGCAGGCAGTCACTTACTATGGCCCAGACTCTAATTTTATAATTAGCACGATAAGGTCTTAGACAGTCTGAATGCTGGATCCCTGCAGACTGGAGAGTTAGCAAAACTATGTATTTATCCTTCAGGATTTTAACAATATCATATCTGGTGGGATTTTACAGCCCATTCACAAGTTCCAAAGAATGATGAGAATGGGTTACATGTAGGAATGCATCAGTTGCTAGGGGATGAGAATTTTATCACAGTTAAGTAACAACTACAGTTTACTGAACAGGCAATAGCACAGGTACGGCCTGGGAAAGATAGTTCCATCAGAAGAGAGAAGGCCTAGTTACACAGCTATAAGAGAGTGAGTGGAATGATAAATCCTATCTTGACTTTGTGTCCCAATTGGAAAACTCTGTCTCCAAATGTATGAAAAATGTCCAGGCAGTAAAAGACCTAGTTCAGAAGCTATCTTTTGATTTCTCTAATAAACACTGTAAAAATGTCTCGTGTCTCACAGGGAACAAAACGCACTGTTAGATTAACTTAGAATATGCAGGAATGTAGGGGCAGATGAATACAAGACCAACCTCATGGCAGCCTCTGTAGCAAAGTACACCAGGAATAAAGGAAAATGCCTTAACTGTGGAAAGTTAGGTCATCTTCAAAAGGAGTGTAGAGAGCACAGGCCAATCAGTCTGGCTGAAAAGAGAGAACTGAGACCTGAGTCGGAGCATGGGCCAAGACCACCGAGTTTGGGTTTAAAAGAACCTGGACTTTGCCCCTGCTGCAGGAAAGGAACTCATTGGCTAGTAGATGTCTCTCAAAAATCAACCGTACTGAATTGTCATTAGCAAAGGATTTCTGCCAAGGAAATAGAGAAAGGAGCTTGATCCAAGCCCCACCTAACAAAGCAGGAAAGACAAGGCCTCTGCCTACCACAGCAAAATTTTTGAATGGTAACAATCACAGGTATCCCCCAATCTCACAGCAGGAGACCAGATCTGGCCAAACTTACAAGAGGCCAGCCTCTGTTCTTGCTGCAGAAAGTTTGACTAACCTAGAAGAAGCTCAGGAGCTCTTACAGCAGCCTGTTGATGCCCCAAAGCAGGAGCCTCTTGTTGAAAGAGTAATATAGTTTTTATCAGGAAGATTTACCCTAAGTACTCAAAGAATTCAAATCGATATTGGAGTTATTCAGAGGTGTGAAGAAAAGCCAAATGCCGTGATTAAATAAGAAATTATTAAGAGTGGTAACTGGGGTCTACTTCCTAAAAAATCTATGGGACATTCATTAGGAAAGTCCAATCTAAATTCTTAAAGTGTTCTGATAGTCCCTGGAATTATTGATCAGGATTATGAAGAAATTAAGGCAGTGATAAAATCTGATATACAATGGTATATAAAGAAGGAAGATCGCTTAAGCCAATTTTTGCTTCCTTGCATTTCTAGAGTAAAAATTAATACCTATCAGGAAAGAGTACTTGAGAAGTCTGACCCCCCCAAAATCAAGGGGTCTTTTGGAATGCTGTTGTGGGAAAGCAACAGCGCCCCCACATGGAATTAGAAATTGGAGGAAAAAGGTTTTACAGCTTTGGATATGGGGTCATTTCCTTAGAACATTCTGGAGGGCCTAAGACCCAGCCACTAACTTCCTCTAAATTGAGCATGGAAGGAATGAGAGAAGTTAACCAAGACAGAATATTGCAAGATTTTAAAATCTTACAATATAAAAAGCCTGAAGGGCAATACAGCCTGAGATAGTTTATTGTGCCAGCCTGGCCGATAAACACAAATGGGATTAACTGAAGGACAGAGAGATAAATGGCTCGGTGAGCCTCACCTTTCTTGTTTCTTGCTCTTTGATCATCGGACCAGTGTGCAGCTGCCTTGCTTGTTCTGTGCCTCAATTTAGAGGCTACACTACCTGTGGGACACCTAGCCTGTGAATTGTGTCGCTGTAAATTGAGGTCCCTTTAAGACATCTCTGGAGCTGGGGACTGGCGGTTGGTGACCTGGCTGACAGTTGGTGACCTGCCTTGTGATTGGCTGCTGTGCTGAGATAGCCTAGTTCTCTCTATATATAGAGGAAGACCAGGCAGCAGACTAGACTTGAAGGACTGCCAGTGTCTCACAACTCTCTCTCACGGGAGTGAGTTGCACTGAGCCATTTGTACTGCTTTATAATTTAACTGTTCATTTCTTGTATTATATATTTATCTGTATATAATTTAACAGTTCATTTCTTGTGTTATATATCCAATTATCTTTATAAATAAATGTATTAAATTATCAGCAATTTGGTTTTATCTCTCTAGAGAACCCTGTCTAACACACAGCTTAATTGAAACTGTAATCTTATTGGTAAACTTAGAGAAAAAAATGGCTGTTTGCTAAGTTAGTTCAAAAACAGCTGGAAAAATTTATTAAGAATTTTTTCAATCTTTCAAATCATCTGGAGTGTGGCAAGAAGTTCTCACAATTAGTCAGCTCTCTGGATATTCTGAGAGCGAAGCGCCAAAATTTACATAACAATGAACTCTATCTAACTAGTTACACTGGTCCAAAACCAAGCAAGTTAACTGGCATTGCTAGCTATGTGTTAAAGTCTCCATTGTTAAAACAGAAGAGGCAGAAGAGTATTCGTATTCGTATGTGTAACAAACTTTGTTTAGTCATTTTAACCAAAACATTTTTCTCCTTACTAAAAGCTTGCAACAAAATTAGGGCAGATAAACACATTTTAACTTGTACATAAAAAGCTAATAATTCACAGGCTCTTTTATTCCTTAGAGAATTAGTTAATCCCCCGGATTTAAACCACCACCTGGCTTCCAGACCATTCATGCACCCAACACATCCCTTGGTGGGTGGGTGCTCCTGGGCAGGAAACCACCCAGGCACACAGGAATCCTTGTGAACCTCCTGCCCCAGCACTTTCACATACCACAGGTACTTTCATGTACCACTTTTACACCTTGTGTTTAAGACAAGGGCCATACAGCCCAGGACACAGGGAGCACTTCTGGCTGAGATACTGGATAGAATGAGTAATCGGCCAGCTGTGTCATGATACCAGCCCATTGTCAGTACTCCGAAAGACTACGCCAAGCAACTTAGAGGAACAACCTGCCTCTGCGTAGGTTCTTGCTTCCCCCTTCCCCTAGACCACCTAGGTAGGTGACAGATACAGATCCCAATCCCCCATTCCCACTTGGTGACATTCATCATCCAAAGAGTGAACCACACCCCCTCCAACCTAATCCACCTAGATCTATTCTTTTAAGGTAATTAACCTAAATCTATAAGAATACAGGGCTCTTGGCCCTACTGCGCATCAAAACCAATCCATTACCCTAAAACTCAACCCCACCCTGTCTAAAGGGTACAAGGGTATAACAACTTTCTATGCCCTTAAACTTCTCAAAACACTTCTGTTCCACACAGTTCTGATTTCCCCCAGGACAAAGTTCATTAGACTCAAGTTGTTCTTTTATTGGTGGTGGCGTTGCTCTGTGTTCTACCATTCCTATATCCTCCATCTCTTTAAAACAACGTAATGCATTATTCTTAGAATGCATCCTTAAACAGTACTTAAGAAAAATTATTATAATTATTTTCTTTGAATTTATTTGTTTGTCCTTATCCACATCATTCTTCAAGATAGCAATTCCCTATCTCTCAATTGCACCTCATTTAGAGCACACTAGATCATCTCAGGAGGTTCAGAGCTACAGCCAGCTCCCTACAACCACAATTCCCTCACCATCTCCTCCAAGACCATCAGCAAGACCAAATACACAGCCCTAATACACCTCCCAATTCTACTCTGAAATTCTTTCCCCCTGGGAGGCGTGAGCCCCATCCCATTCCAATACTTGCAGCCCAAGACCACCCGAGCAATTTCATAATATAATGAAATTCCAAACTAAACCCTCGTCTCTAGGATACTTATTCCAGCCACCCCAAGTCTCCAACCAGGAGGAACCACCATGCACAAACACCTAACATAACTGCTCAACAGGTCCTTGTCTAGTGGACTCCAAGCACAGGCTGAGAATACACCCAAGGCTACATCCAGTCTTCAGGAATAAAAAATCTTCCTTGCCCAAATTAGAGCCCCTAAAAAACATACATGAACTGCCCTGTTGCTTGTCTAGAATTATTTTTTCTATTTTATTTTGAATATTTTTATTGCTTGCTTTTTCCTCCTTCAACTATAACTTTGAAACTTTTATTTTGTAACCCTCTTATCTTTCCTTTTAGCTTTTCCTCCATCATCTCATTTCTTTTCATATAACCCACCAATTACTACTTGATCCCCCGCTTTTTTGCCTTTTTCATTTCTTTCTCTAACACTTTCCCTTCCACTATTTTACCTCCCCTCTAACACTTATTCTAGCACTCTTTCCTAGATACTTGTTCCGGTGTCTGATACACCTCTAGTTCACCACATAACAGAATTAACTACCCCATACACAACCTCTCTTCCCTAATACTCCTAATATTTTCAACAAGATTTCAAGGAAACAACAGAAAATGTCAGTCCACATTAAAAAACAACAAGAGAAACAAAAACAAACAGCTGAACAACACCTAGACCTAAATAACGTTCTGAAATTGAACAGACTATAGAATTACCAGAAAGAAGAATTTTTAAAATGTTGATTGCATTTATACAACAAGTGAAGAAAGAGTCTGAGTGAAAAAAAAAGAAAGAATACAAAATGGAGAAATGTCACTACAAGCCTTACAATCAAACTCCAAAGAGAATGACAAAAGTTGGGCACTGTAATGACAGAATTACACAATAATATAAATGGACAGTGTAATAGAACTGAAGAGATGGAAACCTGAATTAGTGAGCTGCAAGACAAATAATTAGACTCCAATCTAAGTAAAGGACAAATAACAAAAAATGCAATAGAAACTGAGAAAAGCTTGAGAACAATGTGGGACATAATCAAGAGTAACAACATGTGTTTTATAGAAATTCCAGAAAAGAAACTAAAGAATTACCTAGAGTATAGTCCAAGAATTCCTGCAAGAAAGATTTCCTCACTGCCTAAAGGACGCAAAGATGTCCTGGAAGCTAAAATAACCCTAATCGAGAGAGATTCCCAAAGAAAAACTCCTTGGCATATTCTAGGCAAGATGTCTAACATCAATAACAAGGAAAAATTCTAAGAGCAGCCAAAGAAAAAAAGAATAATTACAAACACTCAGCAATTTGAATAATCTCAGATTTCTCGGTAGAAATCCTGCAGGGAAGAAGAAAATGAAGTGACATATATATGCAATCATGAAGGGGAAAAAGTTGTCCATCTAGAATCTTGTACCAATCAAAAATATCACTCAAATATGATGGATAAATAAAAGTATTCTCAGACAAGGGGAAATGAAAGGAATTCACAAAAAAATACCCAGTGAAGTCCTATGTCCCCAAATCAACAACAGTATAAACCAACATATAAGACACTTCCTCACAAAAACCAATACACACAGCACAACATCCAAAACAATGAAGAAATACAGGAAGAACAAAGATACTAATCACGCACACAGATACATGCACACAGAGCATGTATTTCGCACATGAATAGACATGTGCACACCCACGTTTATCATGACACTATTCACAGTAGCAAGAAAAAAATTGTTATGACAAATGTGTTAAATAAGAGGAAACATTAACTAAAAATAAACATTTAAACATAGAATGGTTAATCTTGTAAATAATTAGCAGAAATTCAAATGAAAATAATAGTGGTACTATATTTTTTAAACTCAAGGCAGAGATACACACACACACACACACACATACACACACACTTCTGAAGAGAAGAATGGGAAAACATGACTTGACCATTGTAGTAGTTACATATGTAAACTGGTGTCAATTTGGTACTTGAGAGGATTAAGGGTGAAGGGGTGGAGCTTAATCTGTCAATTGGGTTACAGTGAACCCTCGTTTATCGCGGTTAATCAGTTCTAGACCCTACCATGATAAATGAAATTCCACGAAGTAGGATTCCTTATTTGTAAATCAAATATTTTCGTAGTTAGAGCATAGAGGACATGAAAAAACACCCTTTAGTCACCATTACACTCGTATTACCCAATTTATTAAACGAAAAAGGGAAAATACAGTAAAACATTTTAGACGTTACAATTATCATTTATTATTTATTATATTATTTATGGCATCAAGCGTGTACAGTATGAGCCAATCAGTGGCAGTAATGACAGAGCATGCGCTGTTACACAAAATCCACGATAGAGTGAAGCCGCAGAAGTCGAAGCGCGAAGTGGCGAGGGTTCACTGTATATCCAATGTGGCCTCTGTGTGGCCATGGCCTTCCCCTGAGGATTCTGGGTAGTCCTGTATTTTCCTCCTTGGAGGTGGAAGACACCTTTCACTCCCTGGGAGACTTTGCAGCTGACAAGATACAGGAACTTCTCCCTGAGCTGGAGAAGCCACATGGACCTACCCTGATGCAACCAGACCTCTGAAGCCAGAGAAGCTACTTAGAGACCCCTGCCAGTGCTGAGATGCTTACAACGCCATTGGATTCAAAGACGTTCTACCCACTGGCCTGTGATAATCCTGCATTCAACGTCATTGCATGTGTTTAGTGAGTCTGAAGAGGACGTTATAGATCGATTTCCGACATGTGGCTAATATTCGACTTATGTGCTTGGACTGGACTGGGCTGGGATGTTTCCTCAATACTCAACTGCTCTTGTATATAAACTTCTTTCTTATACACATATGAGTGTTTCTATGGATTTGTGTCTCTAGTCTACCCGGACTAACACAACCACATATTGATGGAGTACAATTTTGGAACAACTATGTCAAGTGACTTGAAATTTTCCAGCAGAACAGAAAAATCACATTATCTCCTAAGAGCCAGGAACTCCATTCCTTGATATAAATACTGAAGAATCTTTCTTTATGTGTACCTGGAAACACATAAACCTATAGAGTTAATGTCTGTAATAAGAATAACTGAGAAATCATCCAAAAGGACACCTATGGTAAATATTTAGATACACTTTTGACATATCGAATGAAATACAATACACTATCACAGGAATCAACATGAATGGAATTCAGAAATTTAATTTTAAGCAAAAATTTCCAATGGTAGAAATACATATGTATCATAATTTCTTTTATCTAAACTTCAAAGATGTTTTGCTAATATATTTTAAAAACTAAGCAATTTTGAAAAAAATCAAGTGATTTTGGAAAAAAATCACTGCATATAGACAAATTACTTATCAAAGAAAGAAAGTAATTAACAATTCATCAATATTTATCTCTGGTATGGGGGTGGAAGATCAAGGAAGGAAGCTAGAGGTAAAGGGTGAATCTCAAAGTTCTTGCTGATATTTAATTTCTTAAGAAGTATGCATCGTGTTTATTGTTATTATTCCTTTTGCCTAATTTCTATGTAAGATAGGTAAGGCAATCAATCCCAAGGAGAAAACAACGGGACCAGTGGTCTTAGGATACGGTGGGGTGTCCTTGGGAGAGGAGGAGGCGGGATGGGGGAGTGGGGAAACAACAAACTTAGAGATAAGGAAACAACAAGAGATCTAAAACTGATGACAAGGAGGGTGGGGTTTCATCAAGTGCAGTGTATCTGAGAGGAATTACTGAGAGCTGAATGGAGAGTGAACATAATAGTGGGATAGGAGGAAGGGGAAAAGAAATAGAGGAAAGAAGTAGGAGGCAAAAGCTACTTATAGAGGTATGTATATATGTGAATATATGAATATATAATGAAGGGAATAGAGGCCAATGTACATATATTTATACATTAAGTATTAAGATGGCACACAGACTCTACGCCTCTACTGAAGGCTTCCCTAAACACAAGAGCACTTTGTTCTAATAACCTGGCACTCTTTTATACTCATCTTCCAAACATGATCCATGAAGACAGAATGGGTGCATAAGTCATTGTAGTGAAGAAAGTGGATGGTGCCCAACTATCAAAAGATATAGCATCTGGGGTCTTGAAGGCTTGAAGTTAAACAAGCAGTCATCTAGCAGGGAAGCAAATAAGCCCACATGGAAGAAGCATGCCAACCTGTGTAATCATGGAGGTGTGGATGGGATCAGGTGTCAGGTATCAAAAGATCCAAAACAAACAATTATATTGATGTGAAAGAGGCAAGTTGGACTGGACACCCAAAGTGCATCTGTAGACAATTGGACATCCTCCCACAGAAGGGTTACAAATAAGGGATGATTCAACCAGTGTGCAATATAGCACCGATGAAACACACATCATTCCTCTAGTTCCTGAATGCTTCCTCCCCTCCACTACCATAACCTAGTTCTATTTACCTTACAAATCCGGCTACACTGGAGTACACACATTGGCACAGGTAAGAGCTCTTGGCACATTGAATTCAGGACAGATAAAACCCTCAGGAACAGTAGTGGGAGTAGTGATATCATGAAGGTAGGGTGATGGTGGGGGTGGGGGTGGGGGCGAAGGAGGAGCTTAGGAACTAGAGGAAAG
>NW_022103928.1:2483319-2485306 GCF_000313985.2 Echinops telfairi | reverse complement strand
ACAGCAAGCCTATACTTAGAAAATTTCCTTCCTGAACTTCTATAATTTCCTTTTCTCAAATTCTATACCATTTAATTAACACTAAATTACTATAACTAAATTAATGGCATTGTCAATAGACTTCCTATGCCCCAGGAGGATGGTTGAAAATGATATAAATGACAATGATGTCTCTAAGGTGAACTAGAGATGTATATAAATCTTTGATACATGAATGGATTGGGAGCTTACACTTAATTCTGGCCCCAATCAAAGAAAAATTAGTTTTAAAGGCTTTTCTTAAAACAAGCAGCCATCTAAGTGAGGTGTCAGCTAAGTCCACCTGAAAGAAGTACACCCGTCTGTGTGATCCAAGGACTGTAAATAATATAATCCATATCCTAAGGATAGAATGATATCATAGCTTAAATTGTGACTACCTGATTTACAGAAGGCTGCAGATGATAGTGTAAGCTCAAAATTCATTTGCAGGTCTCACAAAAAGAATAAGCCTCAGGTGAATCCCCTCTGCCAATAGTTGAGGGTGTGAATAGCCTTATTATCAGACAGAGAGCATTGTAAAGTCAATTATGGCAGATGTAATTAGGTTAAAATGTGACGCCTTATTATTTGATCTCCATTCAGACCCATTTTAAAGCTGTTTCAGTTTGAAAAAACAGTGAAAGGGGAATACACATGGATTAGGCCTTTGGTGAATCTCCTCAGCATAAACCAGGGATTTGAATCGCCTTGCTATCATGCAGAATGTGTTAGAAAGTGGGTTATGGCAGATGTACCGTATATACTCAAGTATAAGACAAGTTTTTTCAGCACATTTTTATGCTAAAAAATCACCCCATGTTTTTGTGGCAAAGTTAAATGCCTCAGTTTATTCTTGAATATATCCAGTAAAATTCAACACTTTATCATTTGAACTCCCTTTGCATTATTTTAAAGTTGTTCTAGTTTTTAATCTTTTGTACTCTTTTCAATTGAGGCTTTATTTTATTGTACTGTTGTTATTTATTTATTTATTTATTTAGGTATGTTTTTCTGTATATGAAATCTAGGATAATCTATAGAGATAGTAACTGTATTAGTGGTCTCTGGGAGATATGGCCAGGGAAGCTGTGGGGAAATGGTAAACTAATAACAATGAGTGCAAGAAAGAAGAAAATGTTCTAAAGTTGATGGCAGAAATGATTGTACAACTCTTGATATAATTGAACTGTTGAATTCTGTGATATGTGGATTATGTACCAATAAAAGTGCTTAAGAAAGAAAGACACTCTTTTGACCACAATAGTCAATCACGGGACAGTTTATAGCCTGGCAGGAACATTGTTCTGTTGGGTATGGGTGGCCAACTGGATGACAGAAAACAATACAGATGGAATTTTAAAATCATAAAATATATGTCTTATAGTCATCCATTGGTTGACTCCCCAAATCCTAACAAGACAAAGAGGATGTTATGAAAAATATAACAAATATGTAGAAATTGTCAAATAGAAAACTACATTTCTGTGAAAATTTCCATCATAAAACACAACAATATCCAGGAAGGTGCTTCAAAAAGTCCATGGAAAAATGTAATTGAAAGATAATGGGAGTTTTCCACAGGCTTTTCGAAGCTATCTCAGGCATCTAAATAGGATTAGCTAGATCTTGTGTCTGACAAAAAAAAGTTAGTAGCAAATAAAGGGCATATTTTTGAAGATAAGAATATTTATTGACAAATTCTGGTCTGAAGTAGATCACACACATACATTTGATTCACAGAAATTCTTTATATATGTTCTTTCAAGCTGTTTTGCCTTATTCTATTGTTACTGAATTTACATATTCATTTTCTATTCTCCATAATAATCTGAGAAACTTCCCATCTTTAAGAGCATAGGGATGCTTTTCTTGTCACAATGTCATATCACACCCAACAAAATTATTAATAAATGTTTTAAAATTAAGATTACAGAAAAAGACCCCAAAAAGTTGACAAGCTATAATA
>NW_022103928.1:2480616-2482269 GCF_000313985.2 Echinops telfairi | reverse complement strand
ATGCTTCAGGACATTTTTTAAAAATGCAACTCAAATTATTTTTTAAATCAGTTCTAGCCTCTTTGCAAAGCGTCCTTTAATTTGATGAGCCAGTGTCTTTCAAATGGTGCCTTCTTAATTGGAACACCAATCATTATGTAAAATATCACCTTTCTTCTCATCAGTGGAATATTGAATTACAGTGATTGCTTTTTGGCTGCTGCAGTTTATCTACTCATTGCTTCTACCACCAATTCTGTGACTCTTGTGGAGAGCAGAGAATTGAATTTGCCAATGTATGTACAACATTTTATTGATCTCATATAATTGTTCTTTCCATGGGAGTTACTTAATTTTATGACTCCATTTATGACATTACTAATTGATTTCTTCTATATTCTTTTTGTTAACCATCTCTTACCAAGATAACATTCTTATTTATTCTGGAACTTGGTTAAGTACAAAAAAGATGTATAATGTCTCAGGTGGTTTGCTTTCTCAAAATTCAAATGTTAACTTTAAGAAAATCCTGAAAATAATTTTCTTTATTTAATTCGAAAACTTCTGAATATTCAATTCATAATACTTGTTAGATGAGATACTTTTTAAATAAAATAAGTGTCTAGATGTATTTTAATGAATATTTGAAAATATAACCATCCTGTTTTATGGTATGTGAAAAAAAAGAATTAATCAAAAATTTCCACAAAGTACATCAGTAAACAGGTTATATTATCATCTTAAAATAAACTCTATGAATATTTGAATACTTAAATAAATTCTCAATTTTGGTCAGGGCATAAAAATATTATACTTCAGCCAATGTCCTGAAAATCAAATATACATTATGAGTATTCAATTTGCAACATACACACACATACAAATTAGAATCAGCCTTTCACTAATGTAAAAACCCATGCAGTCACTTCTTGAGAAAACATTTGGGTAAAAGAGAGGTTAGTTCTATTTTGGGGGAAAAAAAATGGCCCAATGCCTGAACTAGCGGAGCAAGTCACCATGGAATTGAATTGGCTGACATATCAAACATTAAATTAAAAAAGAAACAGCTTACTCAACCTTAGTTGAACCCTCCTCCAGACAATAAAAGTTTCATCTATTAACTCTACCCTCCTTGAACACTTTAAGGTCATTTCTTCTGTATCTTGGGTAGAGACTCTGTCCTGAAACACTGACATTGAGAATGTTAATATGTATGTCAACTCTCAGATGTCTCCTTATCTTCGGAGCCTTCTACCATATTGCTTCCATTGCTGTTTCTTATACCCATTCATTTTACACATTCCTGGATCAAACTTATAGAAATCTTTGATATTAATAATCTCTGCTGTCCTAGCATTGTTTAAAGTAACGAACATCCCTTTGCTACTTCTGCACAAGTGGAAATCATGAAAAATTAGAACTCGTGTCAATACCATGCCATATGAACTGAAGTCAGCATTCTATCTGAATTGTGCATCTCAAGTTTGAGTTTTGAAGGCCAACCAAAACTAATTGTTAGTGAGTTGACTTTCTCTATGGATACCCCATGTGTGTCAGATTAGAACTTCTCTCTTTGGGGTCCTCAATGACTGCTTTTTTTCACTCAGTTTTTATGTCAAATGTTTCCTCCAAGGTGCTTCTGGGTGCCTCTCATATCCAACCCTTTAGTGAGCA
>NW_022103928.1:2473686-2475121 GCF_000313985.2 Echinops telfairi | reverse complement strand
GAGGGAGGGGAAAAATGAGGACCTAATGTCGGGGGGTTAAGTGGAGAGAAAATGTTTTGAGAATGATGTACAAATGCGCTTTACACAATTGGTGTGTGTATGGATTGTGATAACAGTTGTATGAGCCCCTAATAAAATGTTTAAAAAAAAAAAAAAGAATGGAAATCCATTCATTGGCAACAAGGTTTTTTAATCCTGTTTCCAAGTGATAAAAATTCAGTTACACTTGCTTAAGCAAAGAGATGAAATTACTCATAAAGGCCTGGGAAATTACTAGGACCCAGAGGCCTGAGTTAGATCTTCGAACAATAATCATTTTTCTCTTTACAACTCTCTTGTATTATATTTCCCTCTCTCTTTATCACTTCCTTCATTTCTTTGGTGAATTTTATTTTTCCCAAATGGCACTTTTTCTTACTCTAACCCACGATTGTCAATTCTTCCAGAGGTTTGCTGCACTGTCGGCCATACCCTTACTTCTAAGGAGCATTCCAGTTGTACTTCTTCCAAGAGAGATTTATTTGTTCTTCTACCAGTCCATGGAAAATTCAAGAACTCAAATGTATCAAGCCTTCTTCAATCTTCCTTATTTGTTGTCCAACTTTCACATGTGTATGAAGTGACTGAAAATACCAGGGCCACCCTAGTTTTCAAAGTGATATTCTTGTTCTTATACATTTTAAAGAGGCCTTTAAAATGTGTAGAAGATTTCTGATGTTAAACCATGCAGTGTTCCCTTGGTCTGTTTGCACAGCTAGTATACGTTCTACATGAGGACAATTAAGTATTCTGGAATTCCAGTTCTTTTCAATCATATTCAGAATTTTTTATAATCCATATAGTGAAATACTTTTTCATAATCAATAAAACATAGTAAATGTTTCTCTGTTGTTTCCTGCTTTCCACTAATATCTGTCTGATGTCAGCAATGACAAGTCTCTTTCTAAGTCCTCTTATGACTAACTTGAGTTTCTAGCAATTCTCTGTCACTGAACTACTGAAGCCATTTGGAATTACATTGCGTAAAATGTTATTGTATGTAAAATAATGATATTATTTAATTAATTGTTCAATCAATTGGGTCACCTTTCTTCAGAATGGGCACAGATATGAATTTCTTCTAGTCAGTTAGGCAGGTAGCTGTCTTCCATATTTCCTCGAATAGAGTACTTCATAAGTTTACTAAAACATTTCTATTGGCATACTGTCAATTCTCTAGTGCCTTGCTTTTTCACTAATGCCTTCAGTGTAGCTTGAATTTTGTCAATACCACTAGTTCTTGAGCAGATGTTACTTCTTGAAATGCTTGGATGTCAATCTACTGTATGTGTGCAGTGTCTCTGTAGTCCTCCCATTTTCTCTTGACCCTTCCTGAATTATTTAATAGATTACTCAAGTAATTCTTTTATGCTTCAACTAAAGTCCAGAATCTTTT
>NW_022103928.1:2471045-2472964 GCF_000313985.2 Echinops telfairi | reverse complement strand
AGGTAAAGGGAACAGAAATGGGCAGTGTCTGGAAAAGAGCTAGATTGCTCTGGGTAGACATTGACATCGATGTTCTCTGCAATCTCACTGTTGTAAAAGGAAAATAATAGGAGACAATGTCACAGAGGGAAAGCACAAGACTTCACTGTTGTTAATGATTTCATATGAATTATTTTACAGCTATTCATAAAATGTTCACCAAACCAAAACCAAAGCCCCTTGCTGTGGACTCAATTCTGACTCCTATCGAATAAAATACGAAGGCCCTGTATGATTTCCAAAGCTTCAAACTCTTAGGTTGGAACCATCTAGCTTTCAGTTTGCAGCGGAGCACTAACGGCTGTGGCATCGGGTCAGTTTTGGTAAACATCATTATACCCGATTGAAGACAATGACAATAAATTCAGCAAGGTTGCATAACTTGTAAAAAGTTGAGTGACACAGGTCTAGTTCTAAGATTACAGAGTCTTGAAAGCAGCTATCTGTGCAAAAGAACCCCAAAACACACATCCTTAAAAAAGGCTCAGAACCAAACATGGGGTTTCTGTGAGTTGGAACTGAGTCTCTGGCAGTGAGGCCCCTAGTATTAAGTTTACTATTTATTTCTTCAAGTAATCGCATATAGTAGACATAACACCAGACTAACAGACCACCTATACTTGTTTTGACTCTGCTATTCATGAGCAGTTCCCCTGAAAACATTTTTTGAAAAGATCAAAACCAAGTTCACTGCCGTTGATTCTAACTGTGACCGTATAGAATAGAGTAAAATGGCTCCAGAGAGTTTCGAAGACTCCGTCCTCATCTGAACAGGCAGCCTTGTCCTTTGCCTGAGGAGTGCTTTGTGGTTTCTACTGCTGTCTTGCAGTCAGCATAATTCATAAAATGCAATGCTACCAGGGTTCAAAACACACAAAACAAGCACTGTCAGCATGTGGATTCTGATTCATAGCCTGTAAGACAAAGTAGAAATGCAACTTATGGCATCAACAACTTTGAGGAAAGAGACCCGGTGAGGCTGTGAATTATGTATTGCATTGCTGGCCAAAAGATCATTGATTCAAACCTGCCTGCTTTTCAGCAGGAGAAAGATGATGCTGTCTACTCATGTAAAGATTCAGAGTTATGTCTCCTTAAAAATAGAGGGAAAAATCATTAATCCATAGGATTATTTATACTTAAATGAGATATTATAATTAAACTCCTTTTATAATTGGTATTATGAATAGCCTTTCCTTGATAGTTGCTACCACTTCTCTTCTTTGAACTGTTCTATGCTTTAATTTATCATACTTCTAAGAATTAGCCATGGAGCTTCTAATTCCAGATTAGATAGAGTATTTCTGCTATTGAGTACAATAAAAAGTACTTGGAACAACACATACTATAACTCTGAGAAGAAAAAAGTGTACAAAGAAGGCTGTCTGATCTAGGATTGAATGATGAGTTCCTGCAGTTTTTGTTTAATGCTTCTTATAGACATCAGTCTGGGCACTGAAATCCTACAATCCAGAGACACCAATGAGCAGGAAAAACAAAAAAACAAAAACAAGAAGAAATGGCCTATCTTTGCCATTATCTGTGCTAAGCTCAGGGGAATTTCTTTTATAGTATTCCTGCCATTTTCCTGGTTAAAGAAACTTAGCAAAACCCTAAGCCAGTTGTCATTGTCTGTTTCAACTCATGAAGACTCTGCAGAGGAGAACCACCCTCTACTGGATTTTCATGGCTGTGATGTTTCTGAAGCGATCACCTTGATTTTCTTTTTTTTTCTTTTTTAACATTTTATTAGGGGCTCATACAACTGTTATCGCAATCCATACACACATCATTTGTGTAAAGCACATTTGTACATCATTCTCAAAACATTTTCTCTCCACTTAACCCCCTGACATTAGGTCCTAATTTCCCCCCTCCCT
>NW_022103928.1:2457343-2469137 GCF_000313985.2 Echinops telfairi | reverse complement strand
TATGAGACGTGATGCCCCTCACTGACCCATGGCCCTGCGGGGGACAACACCAGTGACACAGTGTGGGAATTGCACCTGATCTGACCCTGCCACACCTTGATTTTCTTTCATTACTACTAACTAAGAACTTAACGTTTCTCACTGTGCACCTATTTTTTTTCTTACAAAAGTTTCATTGGCAAATGACTTATATACCACATAATTAAATAGTTCAATAATTCAATCATATCACAGAGAATTAATCGTACAATCAGCCCTACATCAATTTTAGAGCATACCGCCCCCCCACCATAGTTAAATTGCCTTTAAGATAATTTATGCAAAAGAAAAGATGATTTATGCAATCACAATCCCTTCTAGTGCTCCCTCCAGTCTCCCATCTTCATTAATTACTCCTGAAATCACTTTTCCCTCCCTGTCTTTGCTCCCACCCATGTATTCCCCATATCTCTTTGTATCTGTTATTATCATTATGCCTCCAAAACTCCTGTGCTTCACAGCTGGGAGATCCAGCAAAAACAATAGAAAACAAAATTGTGTGACGGTGGTAAGGGTTAAAACATAATAGTATACAGACGAAAATACTAATAATAGATAACAAGGAAAAGACCACCAACAATAACAACAAAGTCAGGGAAGAAACTTATGTCATGGAGCCAGTAAAAAATACTTGCACCCAGAACAAATTCAAGTCCTGTCTATAGGTTGGTCAACTGGCCAAGTGTCAAGTTTGGTAGTAAGGCTGATAGAGACTCTTATTTGTGGCTAGAATGGATCTACTAGTGGCTCAGTCTGACCAGATATTCTGCAGATGGGTTGTGGGCTCTCACCGTCCCCCATTGCCCTCCGCAAATTGGATGCTCATAATTTTTGCTCTGTTGCTTTTCTCATCAGTGTATTTGAGTTTTGTAATCATCATTTTTAGACCAAGCTTGTATGCTTCTTCTGTGTGGACTTAGTTGACTCCTCACTTAGATGGTTGCTTGTTCGAATACAAGCCTTTAAGACATCAGACTCTATTCTGAGTGACAGGTGGGTACCATTTGCTTTCTTCACCACACTTTGCTGTAGCATCCTTATCTTCAGTGATCATTTCATGAGGTTGAGTATTGAGCAGGGCCATGATGTAAGAACTGATTGTTTCTAAATTGGGGCTAGGATTTAATGTGAGCCCCAAACCCATTCCCGGATCTATACCTTTTATTTATTTATTTAAATTAATTTGCTGTAATTTGGGAGTCGATACATTTGCATATTGTTCTGTAGTTCAATCATGTCAAAATTAATTGTATAATTTCTTGCATATTGGTACATGTATTCCAACACATACTTTTCCTTCCTGGACTTCTTGATATCATCTCCCTCTTGTCTCCTCCATCCCTTACTAGCCTTCTTCCCCCAAACTCTCGTTATATTATCTTTCCCTGTAGGCTCAACAACCCTGGGTTTAATTTTCCAAAAAAATAATTAAACAAATAACACAGCTTCAAGAGGGTGATCCCCAATGACAATGCACCTCTGAGATACACTCTACTGTAAATGAGGATATGCAGGGTTTGACAGGATGGTCATCACAGGGTTGCTGGGATAATATGTGTCTTAAGACCTTGTTTGTTCTCCAACAAACAATACACCACTCTTGTTATAGCTGTTTTATTGTACCTCAGATCCCGTGTGTTTTCCGGCTTGAGTCCTCAGTTTACCAGTATGTCTGGGGTAGACTTCAGTGTCCCCCGTGAAGTTCCCATTTGGCGTCTACAGATGCAGCCTCCAGAGCAGCAGTTCTCAACATGTGGGTCATGACCCCTTTGGGGGTTGAACGACCCTTTCACAGGGGTTGCCGTTTCATAACAGTAGCAAAATGACAGTGATGAAGTAGCAACGAAAATAATTTGATGGTTAGGGGTCACCACAACATGAGGAACTGTATTAAAGGGTTGCAACATTAGGAAGGTTGAGAACCACTGCTCTAGAGCATGATTTGAACCCCAGTGTTCTGCAGCACTCAGCCTGGGTACCCAATTTTCCCTCAGACACCCAAGGTCAGTTCTGTTATCTTGATGAATGTCACTAAAGACCCTCTCTACCTAATGATCCCACCATGAGTATCCACAGTCTCTCCTAACCCCACCTGATGGTCAGCCCTCTCTTCCCTTTCCCCAACAGATATGCACTTATGTTCCCCAAAACTTCACCATTCCCTCTCTACTCTCCTGTGCTACCCCTCCCATCAGTAAGCACTTCACTCTGATAGGACCACCACCCTCTCCAGAGACCTCTCCCCAGGTCTGCATGGTTACCACTCAACAAACAGCAATCACCCACCCCCCTTTCTTGTCCACTTGATCCCAGCTGTCATGGGGTGCCCTCCAGCCAAGTGATCTACACTATACTTTCCTGGACTGGATAATTGGTTCTTGGGGTTGATCTGGTCTTTACCTGGATGTCTAGTCTCCTAAAAACTTGAGCTTATGCCTATTCTGCTGCTTGCTTCTACCAAGTGAACTCATATTGTGTTAGACCTTTTGTACTTGACTAACTTCACTCAGCATAGTCTTTCAGAACCCTCCATGAGTTGAGGTGTTTCATGGTTTCATCGCTGTTTTAGGAATGCGTAGTATTCCATTATATGTATGTACCAGAGTTATTTTATCCACTCTTCTGTTGATAAGAATTTAGCCTGTTTCCAGCCTTTTGCTGTTGTGAGCTGTGCTGCAATGAACATGGGGGAGCAGACATATGTTTGTGATCTGTTTCTAATTTCTTTTGAGTATATACATAGTAATGATATTGCTGGGTCATATGGTAGTTCGATTTCTGTTTTAGTTATCACCATATCACCCTCTATAGTGGCTGTACGTATCTACAAGTCCACTAGCAGATAGGAATTCCTATCCCACCACACTCTCTCCAATCTTTGTATTCTCTCTCTCTCTGTCTCTCTCTCATTTTTTAATTGGGCTACAGTAAGGAGTGTTCGGTGGTATCTCATTTTTTTAATCTGCATTTCCAAAACAGCTACTAATCTGGAGCATTTCCTCGTGTGCTTATGATCCATTGCAGTGCCATCCTGTGTGGATCCACAGTTCAGGTGTTTTGCCCATCTTCTCAGAAGGTTATTGGTTTGTTTGTTTTTCTTGTAAGCTTGTAAAATGCTTTAGATCTTAGTAATTAGTCCTTCATCTGTTATTTCTTTACTAAATATCATTTCCCAGTCTGCGGACTCTGTTTTTAATAAAGTCCTTTGCTGTACAGAAGTTTGCGTGCATGCGTGATGCGTGTGTGTGTGTGTGTGTGTGTGTGTGTGTGTGTGTGGCTGTGTTTTAAAAGGTCCCATTTTTTCTTCTGTGGAGTGTATTTCCTTTGTTAATTTTGCTAGCCAATGAATTCCCTGCACTAGGGCTCCTAGCATTGTCTCAAATTTCTCACTGCTGATTCTGATCGTTTTGGGTTTTACATCTATGTCTTTAATTCACCTTGAGTGTGTTCTAGTGCACGGAGGGAGACATGGGTCTTGTTTCATTCTCTTGCATGTGGATATCCAACCTTTCAACACCATTTATTTAAGAGAGAATTGGTTTCCCATTTTCTGTTTATTGGGCCTTCGTCAAAAAGCAATGGTCTGTATACCAGATGTTTTTATATCTGGGTTTTCCTCCTGATCCATTGGTCCAAGTATCTATCATTATACCAGTACCAGGCTGTTTTGACAACTGTGGCTGTAGAGTAGGTTTTGAGTCAGGCAGTCCAAGGCCACCTGCTTTCTTCTGGAGGAACTTTTGCCTATCCAAGACTTCTTCACTTTCCATGAACATGGAATATTCTTCCATTGTATAGACCCTATTGGTCTCATACTAATGATCTGTAACCTTCTACATCTTGTTCTGTTGTTGTTGTTAGGTTTATTCCTAGGCATTTCAGCCTTTGCATGGCTATTGTAAATGGTACTGATTCCTTGATATCTTTTTCTGAGTTCCTATATATAGGAATTCCTGGCATATAGGAATCCAATTGATTTCTGCTTGTTAATCCTGTATCCTGCTAATAAACTCGATTGTTTCCAAGATTCATATTGTGGACCCCTTAGGTTTTTCAATATAGAAGATCATATTTTCTGCAAATAGCAAAAGTTTCACTTCTTCTTTACCCAATCATACACCCTCAATATTTTGTTGTTGTCTAATGGCATTGGCTAGGACTTCCAACACAAGTTTGGGTAGAAGTAGGGCATCCTTGTTCAGTGGAAATGTTTTTAGCTTTTCTTCATTGAGCATAATATTAGCTATTGGTTCTTCATATTTGGCTTTTTATTGTAATGAGGATTATCCCTTCTAAGCCTATCTTCTTAAGCATCTTTATTAGGAATGTGTTGGATGTTATAAAATGCTTTTTCTGCATCTATTGATATGAGCATATGGTTCATGTCCTTTTTCTTGTATATGTAGTGGATTACTTTGCTTTTGAATGCTGAACCATGTCTGCATCCTTCTTTGTCACGATGCATTATTTTATTGATATGATACTAGGTGTTATTGGCTAGGATTTTGTTAAGAACTTTTGCATCTGTATTCATGAGCGAAATTAGTCTGTAGTTCTCTATCCTTGTGGGGTCTTTGCCTGGGTCTGGCGTCAGGTTTATCCTGCCTTCATAGAATGAGTTGGAGAGTTTGCAATCTCTTTCTATGCTCTGGAAGGGTTTGTGTAGGATCGCTGTCACTCTGCTATGAAAGCTTGGTAGAATTCTCCTGTGAAGCCATCTGGATCGAGGTTTTTCTTTTATTAGGAGTTTCCTTATGATCTTGTATATTTCTTCTTTTACTATGGGGATGTTCTTAATGTTCACTGCATTAATTTGGGGAGAGAGTGATTATTCAGATATGTGTTCATGTCCGGCAAATGATTGGATTTGTTCGAATATGGTTTTGGAGTACTGCGTAATGAATCTTTTTTACTTCATTGGGGTATGTTGTGACTTCTCCTATTTCATTCGTAATTCTAGATATTGATATCTGGTCCTTATTTTCCTTTGCTAAATTTGCTAGCAGTTTGTCGGTTTTGTTGATCATTTAAAGAACTGACATTTTGCTCTGTTGATTCTTTCCACCTTCTGCTTTCCAGTTCATTTTTCTCTGCTCTGATTTTTATAAGTTCTTTTCTTTTGTTGTTAGAATGATTATGTTATTGGCTCCGTGCTAGCTGCTGGAGGTGCTGCATTAAGGTGCTGACCACTCCTCTCTTAATAAAGTGACCACCGATAATTGTATTTGCTACATCCTATAAATTTTGGTATGTTGCATTCTCGTTCTCTAGGAACATCTTAGTTTCCTCTCTAATTTGGGTTATACCTATTTGTTTTTCAGAAGTGATATTAAATCTCCAAGTGTTTGTCTTGGTTTTACTCATTCTTTTTACTGTAAATTTCCAACTTTGTGGAATTGTGTTCAGAGTAGGTGGTCTGAATGACTTCCAAGTATGTGAAATTTCTCGTTTGCCTTGTGTCCCAGCATGCGATCTGTTTTCCAGCATGAGCCATGTGCTTTGGAGAAAAATGTGTGTGTGTGTGTGTAAATGTTGGTTAGAGAGTTCTGAACATGTCTATTAGGTCTAGTTGTTGGATTGTGATGTTCAGTTCTTCCTTTTCTTTATTGAGTTTCTTACCTGTTGATCTATCTTTCAGAGTTTCTTATCTGTTGATCTTACAGTGTATTAAAATCACCTACTATAATTGTTGATCTGGTGATTTCTCTTTTCATCTTTTGAGAATCTAATTGACTAATTTTGATGGCATTTCATTGGGTGCATATATGTTTATTATATTTATGGGTTCTTAAGTCTACTGATCATTTGAGTATTATGAAATTCCCATTCTTATCTCTTGCTTTGTCATGTACATTGAGGTTTATTTTGTCCGAAATTAATTTTTCCACCCCTGCTGCTTTGTTTTTAATTGCCATTTGCTTGGTAAATTTTTCTCCAACCTTTGATTCTCAGTCTATTTTTGTCTGTGAGTTTGAGATGTGTCTCCTGAGGGCAGCAGACTGTTAGATTTTGTTGTCTAATCCAGTATGCTACTCTTTGTATATTAATACATACATTAAAACAATAAAACATTCGGTGTAATTAATCTAAATGCAGATTGGTTTGCTGCCATCTCCTATTATTTGTATTTAGTATTTGCCTTTCTTCTCCTTTATAGTAGGATAGTATGTGTGTGTAAGGAGTTTATTCTTGTCTTTATATTTGCATTGAATCTTTAATATTTTGGGTACTGTTTTCAGTGTGTTGGTTTCTGGATGGTGTTACACCCAGGGGTTGTCTCATATTTAAGTGCCATAGTTGTTGGTTTTCTGCTCATAAAGAACTGGAAAGCATTTTTTGTAATGTTGATTTTGTTTTTATGAATTCTCTAAATGCTTCCTTATCTGAGAAAATGTTAATACCTCCTTCAAGTTTGATGGAGAGCTTTGCTGGATAAAGGATTCTTGGGCTGCAGTCGGCCCTTCAGCTTTTGGAACACATTGCTGCAATTTCTTTTCTCCTTCATGGTCTCTGTGGAGAGGTCTGGGCTTATTCTTATCTGTTTACCTTTGTTATGTGACTGCTTTTTCTCTCTCCCTGCTCTCATGATTCTCCCCCTTTCTTTGAAATGGAATAGTTTGATTCCTATGTGTCTTAATGTGTTTTGGGGGGAAGGGATTTAATCGAATTGGTGTTCTCTCTGCTTCCTGAATGGTTACCAGCTCCTCCCTTGTAATATTGGAGACATTTTCTTCCAAGAAGTCCCTTACTATTCTAACCATAGGTTTATTTCTATCTTCCTACTCTGGGACCCCAACATTTGAATATTATTTTGTTTCATGGAGTCTCACTCTCTCCTCAGGCTTTCTTCAGATTCTTTTCCTGTTTTTCTTGAGTGTTTTCCTCATTTGCTGAACGCTGCCTGGTTATCTTTCAGATTGCTGATATGGTTCTCCATCTGTGTCATGCTATTATTAATATCCTGTACCTTTTCATCTATTTCTGCTATGTGAGTCCTTAACTCCTGGACTTCCCTTTGGTGTAGAGATTCTAGTATTTTTATTTTTTCATTTATCAGAATTAATTCCCCAATTTCCTAAATGGCATAAAGCAATATTTTGAAGCATTATTTCCCTGGCAGATCAAGGGCTGTGTCTTCTGTGTAAATTGTCATGTTTGGGTTATCTTCTGTAGTTTGCTTTTTTTCTCTAGATTTTTTTTGTGTGACAGCTGCAGGTGTTGGCTGTTGATTGTATGGCATCTAGAGTGAGCTGATCATGGAGCATTATCTTCTGGGCTGGCTCTTTAGTTAGGGAAGGATCAGATAGGTGCTTGAAAAATGTATTGTGCATAGATGAGGAGGGAGTGTTAGTTGGTAAGAAGGTAAATGGGAGTTCAGGTACTCTGGAGTAGGATTCAAGTGGTGGTATTAATTATAGGAAGACTTCCCTGAGTTATAGTACTTTGTTATGAGTTGGAGAAGTGGGTTATGGAAGATGTGATATTACTTGGTAAGTTAAAGGAGGTGTGTGTTGCTGAAGTGGAGGGAAAATATTCCAGAGGTTATTGTTTTTGGGGTAAGGGAAGAGTATATTGAATCTCCGAGAGTCCCTTATGGTTTGTTGTTTCACTTACTTGTGATCTTGTAGGTTGTCAGGGTTTGGGGGAGATCCAGGCTGGGGGGATGATTTGGTGTCTGGAGTGGCTGTGAGAGCTGTCCTCTTGTGGTTTGAGTTCATTATCTTGAGACAATATACCTCAGGTAGGAGGAGATAGGGTTTTCTCTTTTCTGCTGGTGGAGGTAGCCAAGTGTGGGTGGTGGGATGAGGTCTATTCCTGTCCCCTACCTATGTAGGCTAAGGAGTGGAGTACAGCAATGGCCTACTCAGCAGGCTGCTGTATTATGTGGAAGGCTCATTTTACTTATTTGCTATTATATGATCTTTGAGCAGTTTCTTTGACCATATCAAGCCCAACCTAGTAAAATCTGTTTTTAGCCAAAGCTGCTATTAAAAAAAAAAACAACCTGGTGGTTTTTCCTGTTTTGTTATGTTAAAGCTTTGATAATGAACCAGATGTGTGATGGCTGCAAACTGAAGTTAATGAAGCTAATACAACCTCAGAATGACTGTGTTTGTAAAGGTTTTTTAGAGGCTGTCAGGATGTCCTGGTATGTGGGGCTGTGCCCCACTGTCCCTCAGGGAAAGGGGATTAGATTGGCTGAGTGGGTACGGGGCTCATTGGGTCTGCGTTCTCCATCGTGCCAATCTCCACTACCCTGTCCACTCACTTCTGTGTGGCTCGGTAATCTATGTTATTGGGATCTGCTATCTGCCACAGGTAAATGCCTCAGTAGCTTCTAACAAGTAGATGTCCCTGCTCTCTGGTGTAGCAAATTTGCGTCTAATTTTCTTTCATTATACCACATTGGTGGGATTCACAGAGCTGGGGTGAAGTGGAAATATGGTGGCCGATGTGTTCCCTCTGATTCTGGCAGGGGAAGGGAGGTCCAAAGCCCACTAATGCACAAGCAGAGAAGGGAACATTGGGGTGAGCTATCAGGGATGGTTTTGGGAGGCTCTCTGTGTACCTGAGATTATGACCCACACTTGGTCAGCAGTCTGGAGAAATTTCTGCAAGTTGGTTGAGCTTCAATCTCGGGTGGAGGAAGGGGTGGTGGATGCCGTCTCACAGATCCTGGCGAAGGATCTGAAAGCCCCTGGGCAGGTACGGTGGAGTTAGAGGACTGCAGGAAGCTCTCAAATCACTCCGTGGGTGAAAATTGGAAGGGGAGTCTCAACCATGTACCCGAGCATTATATTTCTAGCACCGGTTTCTCAACATTGGCGTCCTTACCTCTTGATTTTCTGATCTATAAACAGAAGCACGGAGCAGGTGATTCTACACAGGCACCATCTTCCTAGAAGTGTCCACTTTGTGGCTTTGACTAGATACTATTTATCTCAAGAAATGAGAGTTTTATATTAATATTTTTTCTTTTTTAATTTCTCCTGTTTCTTTATTAAATTAATCTGTCTGTTTTTCATATCTTTCTCTCTCTTTAAAATTAATATTCCTTTCTTTATCTTTCTGAAAATTCAAGGTAAATGGGTTTCAGTTACCTTGTATGTTTTGCTTATGAGCCTAGCTTTAGCAAAAATTAATCTTTGTGCTGGTGTCACATACATCTAGTTTTAAAAGTATAAGGAAGCCAGACAAAAATTTATTTTAGTGTCCATCTTGATCTAATTAAGAATCTATCTGATGAAGTCTGTGGATTGCCAATGGGAACCACGACTCTTCCATTGCAGGTTCAGAGATCCCACACTTACCTTATTAATATGGCGAAACTCCTAAAAATTAACTACAGCTTTTGAAATTTTATCACTCTTTTTGTTAGTTATTTTTGGGTAGTGTTTATATAGTACATATTTATATATTTTTGCTCCCAATATTTCTGTGCTTTTATATTTAAGGTTTAATCTCGTGTAAAGTCATATGGCTGGATTTTTTTAATCCAGGATGATAATCTATGTGTATTTTAGTCATAATTGCATTATATAATTTGAGATTCAATTATAACCTTTAAATCATAACTATGTTTTGAAGAAAAAATATTATCTCTACACTCATCATATACTTGAAAGAATATTAACTTAATCAAGTATATTTGAACTACCTTTTGCCCTGTCTCAACAGGTGTCTTTTGCCTCCCTTAATCTTTTGTTTCTTTAGTATTGGTAGCTACTAAATATTTACCCAGGAGTCTGGTACTGTTATTTTTTTATAAAAGACATCTCAGAAATTTCAATTCTCTGCTACAACCCAACATTGATTAGGATAATGCTTCAGATTTCTACACAAAGGCTTTCTATCTACCAAAATATTCTCAAAATGTTTTTGCACCACTCTGTACTTTGCTAAGATTCCATCTAACTAGAACTCAAAGGAAGATTAAGAAATCTACAAATGTTCCCAAATTAAACCATGAAAAATAGTTTCCTGAAAATTCTCTTTTGATAGCATATTTTAAGCTGCTTGTGATACTAATATGAATAGAGGAAATTTAACATGATGTTTATCCAGCTTTTTTGAGACACAAGTGACTTGCTCTCAGGCCATACTTTTACAGTAGCAGTTGCTGTGGTAACCAGCTGCACGTAGGTAACCTGATAGCACTTCTCTTCAACTGCATCTAGTATAAAGGGGTTCAAGAAGTTTGTGAAAAAAAATCGAATTGAAAGATAATGTAATTTTTCCACAAATTTTTGAAGTCTCCTCATTTTCCTCTTGCATTTTGCCCTATGACTGCTCTGTCATTTGTTACTGAGATGCCTTTAAGAAAGCATTCAGCCATTCTAACATATTCAAAAGCCATGCACTTCAGTGTGATTTAAGCCCTCTAACGAGCACTGGGCAATAAGGGTTGTAAAATAGTCCGTAAATGCTCTTCCCTTTTGTCCTTTGGATGGGCAATTCTGACAGTCTACGCAACTACTTAGCTATTCCCAAGTGGGTATGAGCCTCAGTTGCCTAAGAGAGCACAACTACCCCAATTTATATTTGATTGAATTTATTCCAAGTTTCACATCCCAACTCCTGTTTCTTAAGGTCACTTACCAGAATAAACCATCCTTGTCATTTTTTCTACTTTTAGAGATGGAGGTGGTAGAACATATCTCATATGAATTATTTTGTGATGCTTCTAAGTATTTTAAACATAAAGAGTTCACTTTGAAATTGCAGAGGCAGTGAATTATTTAATTGGCTCTTCTAGGCAAGTACTAGTAACTCCAACCAAATGCCATTTTGTTCTCCATGGGTCTGGGTAAGAGTGTGAGGGAAGACACCAAGGCGAAATACCTAATTCATTGTCACTTTCATCTTTTCGTGTATAAATTTGGCTAACTGAGAAGCAGGAGGTAGGCATCTTTATTATCAGTAAGAACGATGAGTGGAGCACATCTTGTGGCCCTAAGGTCCTTGGGCAGTACACTTCTTTGATATAGATATAATCTGAGGAGTGGCAAGGAAGCAACAGCAGCCGAGCCAGAAGCCAGGGCATGAGACAGCATGGTGGATTTCCTAGACAATGGAGCAAGTAAAGTCGAGTGTTTGGGGCAGGAGATGTGCATGTGGAGTGGGGTACTTCTAGACACTCAATTGGGGGAGCTGGGTTTGCTAATTCACAGAGATGGAGTTCAGTGCCTTCTGGTTAAAACTTACAGCAGAGTGGCATGCCCCTTGAGCATTGATTAGCTGCCCTGAAAGAACTTTAAACATGTTCTTACTGAACAATTGCATCCTAATCATTTCTTGCCTGCATTGTAACCAGATAACTTCCACACTAGACTTATAATCATGAACATTTTCTGTGAATTCTGTGTGGTCATTTCAATAAATAATATTATCTAGATCTAGAAATGGAGAGTGTAATGTTTGAGATAGAAATAGTTAATAAATAATTTATAGTTAGTAACTCCAGAGGATGACCAAATCTCCCTCCTGAAATAAATATGTACTTGAAATATCAATTAACCTGCCTTTTTCCTGGGTGTGCATGCATATGCGTGTGTTTTGGCATTGTCTTCATACATAGTAGAAAATAGATCAAGTTTTTTAGAAAATGCAATATTTTACATTGAACTGATTATTGAAAACATCTGTTGCCAATCCAGAGGAGAAAATAATTTAACCAATGGTTCAGGGGTGAGAGGGAGGTGGAGCAAAGGAAGAGGGATGCCAGCAAACCTAGGGACAAGGGAACAATAAATGA
>NW_022103928.1:2455325-2456928 GCF_000313985.2 Echinops telfairi | reverse complement strand
ATTCCACGATGCTCACCTTACTTGGCATGATCGCTGAAGACAAAATGGGTGCATAAGCAAATGTGGTGAAGAAAGTTGATGATGCCCAGCCTTGAAAAAAATATAATGTCTGGGATCTTAAAGGCTTGAAGATAAACAAGAGGCCACGTAGCTCAGAAGTAACAAAGCCCACATGGAAGAAGCACACCAGCACACAACATTCTGTGATCCTGAGGTGTTGATGGGATCAAGTATCAGGCATCAAAGCCCCAAAATAAAACACCATATTGATGTGAATGAGGGGAAGGGCAGAGTGGAGACCCAAAGCTCGTCTGTAGACAATTGATCATCCACTTACAGAAGGGTCACAAGGAAGAGAAGAGCCAGTCAGGGTGCAGTATAGCACTGAGGAAGCACACGACTTTCCTCTAGTTCCTTAATGCTCCTCAAGCCCCCACACTATTATGATCCAAATTCTACCTTACAAATCTGGCTAGATCAGAGTGTGTACACTTGTACAGATAAGAGATTGTGACACAGGGAATCCAGGACAAATAAGCCTGGATACCAGGAGGGGAAGGGGAAAGGGAAGGTCAGGAGGGGGGCGTGGAGAAAGAGGGAATTGATCACAACTATCAACATATAACCTTCCAGGAGGATGGACAACAGAAAAGTGGGTGAATGGAGACAGCAGTCAGTGTGAGATATGAAAAAAATAATTTATAAATCATCAAGGGATCACGAGGGACGGAAGTTTTGGGGATTTTTTTTGGGGGGGGAGAGCTGATATCAAGGGCTCAAATAGTAAGAAAATGTTTTGAAAATGATGATGGCAACATATGTACAAATGTGCTTGATACAATGGTTGTATGTATGGATTGTCATAAGAGCTTTAAGAGCTTCCAATAAAATGATTTAAAGAAAAGGAAAAAACAACATCTGCTGCATGTGAGAGCTGGGCGATTGAATCAGGAAGATGCATTGGACTTATGGCTGGTGGAGTGTATTAAGAGCACCATGGACTGCCAGAAAAACAAACTAATTTGTGTTGGAGGAAGCATAGTCATTAGTGTTCATTAAAATTGAGGATGGAGACCCTTCAACTTTTGTAGTTTGGACATATTTTAGGAAAGACCAGTTTCTGGAAGAGGACATCATGTTTGGGAATGTAGAGGGGTAAGCAAAAAAAGAGGAAGACCCTCCATGAGATGGTTCAACGCAGTGGTTACCACTATGGACTCAAACATAATCATGAGGATAGAGTAGGACCTGGCAGTGTGTCCTTCTTTTGCATATATGGTCACTATGAGTTGGAGCTGAACTGAAGGCTGAAGTAGTTAGTTAATTGTGCCAACCTGGCCGATAAACACATGTGGGGTTAATTGAAGGGTGGAGAAATAAATGGCTCCGTTAGCCTCGCCTTTCTACTTCTTGGGTCTCTTGCTTTGTGATGGTCGGATCAGGTTGCAGCTGCCTTAGCCAGTTCCCTGCTTGAGCTGGCAAGGCTCACTTCCTGCAAGACATCCCCAAGGAAAAACCACATGGACCAATCCTGATGCATCCCTGGGTGCTGAAGCAGCCGTGTGGAGACCCCTGCCAGCGCTGAGATGTTTACATACTCACT
>NW_022103928.1:2438355-2453642 GCF_000313985.2 Echinops telfairi | reverse complement strand
GATCCTAGGAAGATGCAGTATATCATTATGAAGATACAATTTTAACATCTTGCTGAGCTCTGAGAAATAATACTGCAGACACCCTTTTCTAATACCTGGTGGAAATTACCGTATAAACGTTAGTATTTATAGATCATTTCAAAATACATTAAGCCAATATTAAAGACTATTCTGTTATAAATTGAAACATTAATAAAATGTCATTAGGCATTTGTTTCTGGTGAGATATAATGTTACAACTTTTTAGATAGGTAATTTATTTAGTAATAGTTCCCTGTAAACTTTAAATTTAATAATAATTCATGCCATGATGGTATTTGGAATGTTTGGAATAGTCCAAACTTCTAAATCGGTTAAACTGTGTTCATTTCCATACGTCTATCAGTAAATTTTCCTTTCCACAAAAATATAGGGGTTACTGCAAAACTCAAAAGGTTATAGTCTATTTTGATAAACTATTCCATTAGTCTAGCAAATATTGGTTTCTTGAGGCACTTGGTCAAGAGCTCACCAGGGATAGAACATTCTAACCCAAGAGCAAAGGAAAGGGAAGAAAGCACCGGTGAATGGCAATAATTCTTGATCACTGCCCTGGACCCTATTGCTTCTCTGTATGCTAAACACATTCATGATGCTTTCTGCAGACTTTGAAAGTTTAATAAGCAAGAATACACACATATTTATGCCCATGGTGAATAAGTTGCTTTATGTACGCAAATGATTATGAATATCATTTCTAACCTCTATTTTGAGAGAAAAATATAACTTTTCCCTGGCAATTTGAAGAGCTGTGTTGTATAGTGAATTACAATAAAAAGGTGAAGTACAAAAACATATCTCTTACTAATGCTTCCATAAACCATGCTGTTTCTCAGTGAGTGTTTGACATTTATATATCTACAGTACATGGATATTCTATAAGGCTAGACTCGAGAGGAAAATATACCCAGTAGGTATTGTACATATATTCTCCATTTTGTTTACAAAGCAAAGTGCCATAATAATGTTACATTGCACTGTAGTGACACACCAAAAGCACAGGTTCACATCTGAATTTTTCAGCCTAATGGTCTTTATTTGTATATATAATCCCTGACATCTATATTTAAATTATTTTATTGATGATTTTGATCAATGAAGCAGGACGTTCCTGATTACTACTCATTGCACTTTGGCTCATGTACCAGGTGTCATTTAGATACAGAGGCTCTACCATATCACACCTATGCTCAGAGAGCTTACAGTTTTATGAAAGGAAAGATAAAGCATCAATTATGTCTTGAGATTTGGAAAGCTAGTAGAGAAAATGAGTGAAAACTATCATCAGAAAAGATAGAAGAAAACACTGACCTCATAAGTACTTGCATACTTTTAAAACAAAAACGTGTTTCCATAATTTAAAAATGCAAAAGATGTCACAAATCTTAATAGAAGACCAAAGTCATTATATCTATGTGGGAGGATATTTAAATGAAAATTCCAAAGCTGGTTATACTTGAAGTGATTTCTTATTCTCCATATCAAACATTGGCTTGCATTTGGTAGATAGGCAGGTTTTGTTTTTGTACACAGTTTATACAGTAATTTTAAATGTTTTATTTGATAACCAACAATTCCCCTTGAAAATGTATCAGTCAGCATCTCTTCTCGATAAATGCAGAGGCTATATTTGTTAAGGAAGCCATCTATTCTGATCGATTACTAGCTGCCATCTGTGTCAATTGTACTAGCTAACCAGCACTCCCAGGTCTCAATTCTCTCCCTAACCTAACTCAGCCCACTCATGTATGCCCTCCACTGTGTCTCCCAGATCCCTATGTTTGCAACGTGTAGGTCAGAGAAAAGCCAGCTGATGTCTTGAGATGTTCTTGCTGCTGTCTGTGTTGATGACCATGTTTCAATCGTTATTCAGGGATTTTGATATCTTGACAATTGTTGCCTTTAAAGAGGTCTTCTGTGACAGAGTTACCTAATATAATACATCTCTTGATCTCCATGAGCATTGATTGTGGATCCAAGAAAAACAAAATCCATGACAACTTCAAACTTTTCTCCATAGGTCGTGATGTTGTCTACTGATCCAGTTGTGAGGGTTGTGGTCTTCCTTACAGTGAAACCCTGCATACTGCCCACTACAGTCCTTTGTCTTTATCAGCAGGTACTTCAAATCCTCCTCATTTTTGGCAAGCAAAATTGTATTTTCTGCATATCAAAGGTTGTTAACAAGCCTTCCTTCAAACCTGATGCCACACTTTTCTTCATATAAGCCAGCTTCTCTGATTATTTGCACAACATATAACTTGAACAAGTATGGTGAGAGGATACGATCCTGACACACACTTTCCTGATTATAAAAAATGCACATTCCCTTGTTCTGTTCACACAACTGCCTCTTGATCCCTGTACAGATTCTGAATAAGCACAATGAAGAACTCTTTTCAAGTTTAGCTTCAATGTATTATGGTCCACACAGTTGAATGCCTTTGCATAGTCAGTGAAACACAAGTAAACATCATTCTGCTATTCTCTGCTTTGAGCCAAGATCCGTCCAACATCCGCAATGATATCACTTATTACACATCCTCTGCGGAATCCAGTCTGAACTCGGGGCAGTTCCCTGCCCATTGATGCAACCCTTGTTGGATGATCTTAAGCACAAGTTTACTTGTGTGTGTTACCAATTATATCGTTCTATAGTTTGAGCATTCTGCTGGGCCATCTTTTTTAAGAATGGGAACAAATATGGATCTCTTCCAGTCAGTTGAGCAAGTAACTGTCTTCCAAATTTCCTAGCCAAAACAATACATTCTTCCAGTGCTTCTCCAGCTTGCTGAGACATTGTGGTGGGTGTTCTTCAACTCCTGGAGCCTGGTTTTTAGCTAATGTGTTCAGTGCACTTTTAACTGCCTTCAGTACTACTGATTCTTGCTCATATGCTACCTCCTGAACAAGTGCACTGCTGTCTAGTTCTTTTTTGGTACAATGACTCTGTGTATTCTTTCCAACTTATCTTGATGCTTCCTGCATCATTCAATATTTTGCCTATAAAACTTTCAAAATTGCAAATTGAAGCTTGTATCTATTTGAGTTCTTTCAGGTTCAGATATGTTGAGCATATTCTTTTCTTTTGATTCTCTAATTCTAGGTCTTTGCACATTTTGTAATAATGCTTGACTTTGCTTTCTCTAGTTCCCCTTTGACATTTTCTATTTAGCTCCTTGACTTAATTCTTTCTTCCATTTGCTTTTGCTACTCTACTATTAAAAGCAAGTTTCAGAGTCTCTTCTGGCATCCACTTTGATCTTTTCTTTTTTTCATGTTTTTTAAATGACCTTGTGTTTCCTTTATGAATGACAGTCTTGATGCCCTCCTATAGTTCATCCGGCCTTCTGCCATTGGTGTTCAGTGCCACAAATCTGTTCTTGAGATTTTAAGAAACATGGACTTATTTTTGGCTTTCATGAACTTGTTATAATTTTCTTCAGCTTTATCCTGAACTTGCATATGAGCAATTGATGGTCTGTTCTGCAGTTGCCCCTGGTCTGGTTTTAGCTGCTAATATTGATCTTCCCCATTGCATCTTCCCACAGATGTAGTCAACTTGATTTCTGTGTATTCAGCAGCTAGTTGTAATTATATGCACCATCCAGGCATTGTATCACTAGAAGTTCATTCTTAGGTATTATTGCAACGCATAGTGAGTGACCCTATTAACAAAATCCTACCTGGGCCTGTAGCATTGTTACAATTGTTGAAATGGTTAAGGCCAGTGTAACACCCACTGTCAACCCACCTCATTGACAATTCCTGTTCTATGTGTTATTATTCTGTTTTTTTTTAAATGTAACAAATTATCCCTATTATGTATTTCACAGTGAGACTATAAAAGGTTGAGCCAGATAATGGAGGTGTCTTGAAATGGAAGTATCAAGATGTTGACAGAGAAAAAGTAAGAGAGTGAATGAGTGATGTTTTCATTTCCACCTTAAACCTATTGCTCTTAAAGTCAGAGCCCAGTGAAAGTTTTTAAGAGTAAGTTATGCAAGCAACAGAATTATTAAATACTGGTTAAAAATAAATGAAGACTAAAGGGTCTTACACAATTATCTCTCTTTCTTCTTTTGCCTTTCCAGAAGTATTGCAGTGAGTCTGCTTATTTCCCAGAAGCAAAGAAAGGCAGGGATCTCTTAATGCAGGCATTTATATTTATTCCCTCTTGCAATGCTGGCCATATTCAAATTTGAATACCTTGCTAAAGAGCTATTCCAGGCCCATTGCCTAGTTTGGATTCCCAGAAGGAATACCTCCCTATTATTGTGCTATGTGTAAGTCTGCATTGTTTGCATATGAAGGATGAAGCCCTTCCACTCTAGTAGTCTTTGTCATCTGACAGAACCACAAAGAATCCTTAAATATTTCAATACAGCTCCCTTAAGCTTCCGTCATACATGAGGCTCAGGGAAAGTACCTAACCAAACGAATGTTCCTCACTAGGGATGCAGCATCTTAACCTTTACAAAAGAGTTTATCAGCAATTTATACACAGGAGAATAATTATTTTTTTGTATTCCTTCATCCCCATGATTGCAGGAAGAGGATGCTGGATTATGACTCAACTGTCTCACTAATACCAAGTAGCCTCTGTTTGGCAGGGGGAAATGTGGTACTTTTTGAAGTTTGTTCTTTTAGTATCAGTCAAGCCAGCAGGCCTGTTTAATGGCCGTAGATACGTCAGAAGGCATGAGTAGCGCACTCTCAGCTGCGTGGATTTAACACCTTCTGAAAGCGAGGCTTCTCTTTCTTTCCCTCTCTCTAACACAGAACAGCTCTGATGATCGAGGAAGGGGAGAGACTTCAGCAGTTGTAAAATTGTTCCTGGGTGGCTCAAAGGCTAGCTTGACTGCTAGCTAAGTGTGATGGTGTGACCCCACCCACAGATACCAGATGTGAAGTTCAGTTCCTGGGCTGTTGCCCACGGGGAAACGAGCCAGCTCCAAACCTGTGTGGGCTTTTAGGGTCCAAGGGCAAGTCACACTCACACACAGAGCATCAAAGAGTTACGTCTCAAGTTTATTAAAGAGTAAAGTCACTTCAAATGAGACTCCCGAGTTGAGAAGAATATTCTAAGCATAGATCAGGGACACTTCGCTCTGGGAATGAAGCAGGCCCCACTTCTCAAGGTGAGATGAGGGCAGTGTCTAGGGAAACCCTTCTATTTTTTTATATGGTATGTTCAAAGGGGGCAGAGTTGCAGCTCTCCAGGTGGTCAAGCAACTTTCCAATTAGTGACTCAGTTCTTCCGTGGGTCTCTTGATGTATACATATTTATGTATTTGACTTTTATCTGGGCTTCTGCTCCGGGTCAGCCTGTCTCAGAATTATCTTCAAGTACAGTCCTGTGCCAGAAATTTACTGGGACCTGGCATCAAGGTAAAGGTGTTTACCCAGGCAGTTCTCACAGGACCCTTTGATCCTCCCCTTAGCAGAAAGGGCAGAAGCCCTTGTTGTATCCCTGTCACTTTGGAAGACAAGCTTGGTGATGGGTTTTGGGAAAGATTGCCTTGAAAACCCGGTGAAGCAGCTCCACACATGAAGTCACCGGGAGTTGGACTTAATGAATTCTGGTCTTTCTGGGCTATGCAAGGAATCAACAGTTCAGTCTAAATGATTGAATTTCTCTTTTAAAATTGTTCTTAAAGAGCTTCAAAAAGAATGATCATACAGTATCTGAAAGTGAGTAGCATTCTATCCTTGAGTTCAGGTCATTCTTGACTCAAAGAAGCAAAAGGAAATTCTGCGTTCAATAAGATGTTTGAAGCTTGTTTTCACTAAAACATGTAGCATTTATTTTCAATCAGGCTTTGATTGATGAAAGGTAGGATTTGGTTTCATAAGAGTGAACAATTGGGTAGTATATATAGGTCATTTCATAGAAACAAATCATTGTTGTTAAGCATAATGCTTGTTCAAATTTATTTAATCTGACTGCTTTTGTCTTCAGTAAGCCTAACAATGTGTTAAGAAAAGCAATAAAAAGGAATGATGGCTCCCTACTTTCTTCTGCAACTTTTATTTTAGATATAAACTCATAAACTTTGCAACAAGAAAAATCACTTACTGTCAGCTAGTGTATATATAGTGTCTTCTCTGACATAGGGTGCATACCTGAATAACGGCCTGTACAGAAGTAACAAAAAGTAGTGAATAGCTGGTTATAAATGCTGGTCAACACAGCCAACTATAAACAGAAGCTCTGGCAAGGAAACCAAATGAGATGGCGAGGAAACCAAACGAGATGGAGCAGGGATACAATGCTCAGGTGGATTTGAAGGAAAAATGCACTAAGATCAGAAAAATAACTAAAGGATGAAGCTCAGGCTGAAAGATAAAATCCCATTTTACACAAAGTGATTTTAAAAAATACATAATCATTCACCTTAGAAACTATTTTTAAAATTTAAACTAAAAATCATGCTCACTCACTGCCACCAAGTCCATTCTGACTCACAGAGACCCCATGAGACTGCCCCTAGAAGCTTCCTAGACTATAACTCTTTATGGCAGTAGAAAGCCCGTCTTCTTCCCATGGAGTGGCTGGTGGTTTCGAACTGCAGACCTTGCAGTTGGCAGCCCAATGTGTAATCACTATTCCAGCAGGACTCCTGAACCAAAAATAGTAGCAATAAAATATTGGCTCTCCACATAGTATATCTTGGTTTGAATCCTAGTCAATGCAACTCCACTGACAGTGGAGGTGTGTATCTTGCTTCTATGATACACAGGTTTCAGCAGAAATTCCAAATTAAGGCAGATTAGAAAGTAAGCCTTGACCAGTAACTTCCAGAAAATCAACCAATAAACATGCTATTACATGCAATAAACAGCTGATTATTGGGTGGGTGTTGGATATGACAGCTTTTTGTTCTATTGGGTCACTATCAGAATTGATTCCATAGCAGTCAACAAAAGCAACATTATTTTTTATTTATGCTTTTATAGAAGCATTTAAATATAATTTAATATATTAAATTACATATTGAATCCCTGCCAAGGACAAATGAGAAGCACTGGCTACTTACTATTAGGCAAGTGGTTCAAACCAGGAGGAACCTTCAAAGACAGGCTGGTGATCTTCACCCAAAATCTCAAACTCTTAAAAACCCTATGGAACAGATCTACTCTGCACACAAGGTTGCTGTGAGTCTAAATAGACTTGCTGACAACAAACAACAACAACAATTATATATAAATGACTGTGTACTTAATCATATTATATTTAAACATATATATTATTATTCATTAAAGTGTACCTGATTACATGAATATTTACATGTTAGTATATATGCAGGCAATTGGCTGATTTCTGCCTTATAATAGAGATGATGATCTGTAGAAGTTGGTCATTCCTGAGAAACAGGGGTCCATGTGTGAGTGCACGGAGTGTGAAAGCAAGGTAATACAGGATGTCAAGGGAAGGTTAGAAGCATTTGTTTTTATTTACATATTTATGTACGATTTGACTTCTTAAGCCTCAAATATAGATTACTTTTGCCATGCAACTACTTAAAATGTTAAATAATATAAACAAATATAATCTCTCATGTGTTGTTCAAAAGAGAATTCCTAGGAGGGATGGAAGTTCCACCTAAAGCTAACTATTCCTGGAGCATCAGCTAGAGACAATGGATAGAGGCATGCATCCACCTTCCCATAATTCGCAGAAAAAATGCTCTCAACACAAGAAGACAACTCCATTTCTAAATCAAGGATGGGAAAATCCATCAAAACATTGTCATGTATTTTTAACCTTTGCAGACGTCTCAGGAAGTGTTCTTTTTTTTTTAGCCATCGATCTGAGTATTTGGAGTTTAAAATATAAAATTTAAGTACCTAGTGAGTTGAAGAAACTTTTGATTATATTGAAGAAATAGTCAACTTTCTTTTTTTTTTTTTACATTTTATTAGGGGCTCATACAACTGCTATCCCAATCCATACACACATCAATTGTGTAAAGCGCATTTGTACATCGTTTCTCAAAACATTTTCTCTCCACTTAAACCCCCGACATTAGGTCCTCATTTTTCCCCTCCCTCCCCGCTCCCCCCTCCCGCATGAGCCCCTGATAGTTTATAAATGGGTATTTTGTCATATCTTGCCCTGTCCGACGTCTCCCTTCATCCACCTCTCGGTTGTCTGTCCCCCAGGGAGGAGGTCACACACAGTTCCATGCAATCGGTTCCCTCCTTCCTACCCATTCTCCCTTTACCGTCCCTGTTTTGCCACTCACACCACTGGTCCTATAGGGCTCATCCGTCCCGGATTCCCTGTATTTCCAGTCCCCATCTATACCAGTGTACCTCCTCTGGTCTAGCCAGTCCCGCGAGACAGAATTCGAGTCATGGTAGTGGGAGCGGGGAGGAAACACCCAGGAACTAGAGGAAAGTTGCATTCTTAGGTTAAATAAAATGTCCAAGGTGTTTTGTTTTTCTTTTGTAGTGCCGTATAATTGTCTTTAGAATATCTGTGTGTGTAAGGATATAAATATCTTCAGACCTTTCATTTTTGAAATGAAATATTAATGACTTAGGCAACAGTAGTGGAAAACTCTGGTGAATTTACACTTTGTGATTGTAGATGAACATGCTATGCATGACTATGAATTATCAGTCATAATCTCCTATTCCTATGATTATTATTGATATAGAGAAACCAGGGGGTACACCTGGTATACCAGGGGGTATATAGGGCCCCCTGGTAATTGTTACTAAATTACTGACTCATCGTTTTTCTCAGCCTTGTAATTAAAAAACAAGTACAATTGCCAAACGTAGTTTGTAGATACTAAGGACTAAAGTCCTCAGTGATAACTAGACCTTGCTTAGCCATTTATGATTTTTCCCCCACTTAGTCATTTTAGTTATGACTGTAAGGTGTAATTTATCAAACGCACAATGAGAGGTTATCAAACTCTCATTTCAGGAAAAGAAAGAGGAACATTACCCTCAAGAGATAAATCTTTCATTAAACTTTACAAAGACCTTAAGCAGTTTCTAGCCCATTTATCATTTTTATTCTTTTGGAATGCTCCAGCTGCCTCTGCTTAGAGAGCAGCACAGAGCAGTCAGCCACTATGGGAGGCGATGGCTGGAGCAATGGATGGAACTTCTGTTCCATTGTCTTTAACGTATTCATTCACCTTAGAAACTTATTTTAAAACCAGCCATGTCTGGGCTTCAATTTTGGTCAAGCACAAAGCTGTTCAGTGTTTTTGGAAAGAGGGAAAACATTTCTTTATAGCAAAATGTGTCATAGAAAGAAAGATTTCACAATTTCTTTTTTTTTAATCTCATAAACAGCTTGCATTCCTGTGTAATATACCAATTTGATATTTCTCCTTTAAGAAATGACTTGTGTGCTTTTGGTTTACATTCACGCTATAGATTTTTTTAAAAACAGAACTCATTGTCATCTCCAAGTATCCTGTTTCATATACTTAAGTGCTTATTATAATTACTGTCCTCTCTAGAATGCAAGCCCCGTGAAAGCAGGGACTTCGTCTAGTGCACCAGTGTATTTTAAGAATTATTAGCACAGCGCCTGACATACCGTATGCACTCAGTATATATGTATCAATATATACACAAAATAAACTGATAAATGGATGGATACACTGTTTTAAGTGCAATAGATCAAGAGGTCATAAAACTGAAGAACAGAAATTGGAAGTTTGGGTGGGCTTCTGTTCGAAAGGCATAAATTAAACATACATTGCTAGGGTCCTTTGCTGTTGCAAATAATTAACTAACTAGATTAGATATATTCTATAGCAAGAATAAAGTAAGCCCCTAAAGGGTTTTACATGGAGAGTGACACTTATTTTTCACTTATTCATTCAAACGTAGTCATTAAACACATGATTATACTACTCTGTGTGAGAAGTCCTGAATATATACAGACAACATAATATATAATTCTAACACTTGAGAGACTTGCTATAATGGAACAGTAAAATTAAATGTTTTAGGGCAGTGAGACTATTCTGCAAGATGAAGTAATGATGAACATATAATAAAATGCATATGTGAAAGCCCATACGATTATACAATGCAAACATGAAAACTTACGTACACTATGAACTAAAGCTAATAATAATGTATTAGCATTTATCAATTATAAAAGATGTATGATAATAATGCAATACATCAATAATAGACAAATTTTGTGCATGGGGAGACAGTAGTACATGAATTTGTCTGTAATTTCTGCAGTTTTTCAGTAAGCCTAAAATTGCTCTAAAAAAGTCCATTAAAATATATAATTAAACAAAGTTGATGCCTGAAATAGGATGTGTTCATAACAACCTTGGCATTTTAGAAAGGTCACCTTAAGAGCAAAGGAGAAACTGATTTGAAACCCATGATGTTGTGGTAGAGTCTGGCCTTGAACGAAGGGAAGGATGCTGATGATGGTCAGTCGATTCCAATAAGATTGGGGACTCATTGAACTTAGGATATTCAGCTTGACCAGTTCTCTGCAGATTTTCCTATTTTTAACTGAAGGTTTCATGTCTTAAAAACTAGAGCTATCAGCTGGGAAGATTGATTTATTGAAATGTGAACAGTGCAGATTTTTCTTTATCATATGTATCTTGAAAGACAGGTGATTCAATTATATTATTATTCAATCAAATAGCAAAAATAAAGAGTAGTAAATATATGTTGGGGCAGAGGTGGTAGGCAGAGATATGTTACATATGGGTAATACTGAATTAAAGGTTCTCAAGAAACATTCAAAGGTCACTGGTGGCAAATAACATTAAGCACATAGCTGCTAACTGGTGATCAAATTCCATAAATATTACAGCCAAGAAAATTACAAGACCATTCTTTGCTATCACATGTGCTTGCTATGAGTAGGAATCAATTAGAAGACATCTAATAACAACAATGTTAGGCATGTTATTGCGAGAGACTAGCCCCTGGACCAATCTCCCGCATCATGCTTGGCAGTGAAAGAGATGAAGGTTGTCAGCAGGATGGATTGGCACAATGGCTTCAACAATGGACTCAAGTATAACAAGGATTGTGAGGATGGTGCAGGTGCAGAGAGAGTGTCCTTCTGTTGTACATAGGGTCATTATCCATTGGAACCAACTCAATGGCACTTAACAACAACATGAGATATCCAATCAATGCACATGGACCTAGAAATTAAGAAAACAGAGCATATGTTGCATTGAACAAAACTGGGAAAAACCTTACTGCCACCAAATCAATTATAACTCAAAAATCCTATAGTACAGTGCAGAGCTGCTCCCTAGGGTTGCTGAGACTACAGCTTTTTACAGATATAGACAATCAGACCTTTCTCCTATGGATGAGCTGGTAAATTTGATTATGATTAGCACCTCAATGTTACCCATAGAGCTTACCAGGCTACCAGAACTTCTTAATCTGGGAAAAATACCTTTATAAAGTTTTCAAACACAAGTAAGTCACTTTGATGACTCAGATATGACTGACCCAAGCCATGGTCTTTTTGATCACCTTATAAACATACACAGTAAGCCATTTAAAAAGAAAACAGAAGAAAAAATAGTGATGCATTTGAGTTGCAGTCATTATAAAGAATATTAAATATACAATGCAGAAAAAAACCAAAAAGTCTGAAATGAAATAAAAGCAGAATCCTTTTCAGAAGCCCAATGACATAGTTTGTCTTGCTTACTTTGGATACGCCTTCAGGGAAGACCAACCCACAGAATTGGACATCACAAACGATTGATAACGTAGAGGCTCAGCAATAATGAGGGAAACCCTCAATGAGATAAATTGACAAAATAATCAGGATAGGCTCAAACAGTTCAAAGATCATGAAGAAGGTGCAACATTTCTTCCTCTCCTACCTGAAGTTGGCGGTATCAGGCTGACTTGGAAACAACTAATAACATGAGGCATTCATTGGAGTTGGGCACTGGAGAGTTAGACATGTAACACCAAAACTCATATCGCCATCTGGTTTGATGAAAATGTAGAAATCATTAACAAGAAGGCAGTGTAGAAGTCCTCGAAATAGATAAGATCAACCAAAGGGAAGTGGGATGATGTAGAACCCAAGAGAATAAAACAAACAAACAAAAAAGAATTTACTTTCATTTTGTGATAAAACTGCATTTTGAAGTGTTACATATTTGAAATGTCTTCCCTGCCTCACACTGTAGTATTGAATATAAACCAAAGTATTCGGCTTTATCAAACTTTGCATTATTTTTGATAATTTCTAAATGAACATGAATATGCTTGGAGTAATGTTTTAAACACAGGGAATGTTACACTAAATCAGAACCAATGAAACATTTGGTGCTTACATGAAGTAGGTACCAAGCCTCTGACACTCTTTTCCCATGGTTTGTCAGATACAGGCATGGGGAGAAAAGGTGATAAACGGAAGGACACTGGCAGGAATCTTCAACACACAAGACAGATGGAGACAGATACCTTGTTGCGCATACCTCTCCAGCACCAAGAGAGGTGAATGGCAGAATAAAGCACATGGAGGTAATGAAATTGCTCAGGGGAGAAGGGCAGGATGTCCACAGAACCCCGCAATGACTGAATAGACTCTGGAGTTTGGGTTCTAAGGAAAGAGCACCCAGTATGCAGTCTGAGGGGCAGGGTGGATAGAGTGTCAGAATATGCAAACCTGAAAGGAGGAGGGAACCTATAGAGAACCAGGCGAGATCAGAGCGCCCACCAGAAAGCCAGCCTATGGTGGGAAGTCTGCTATTAGATAAACATACGGCTGGCCTTTTAGACTAGTTAAGGGCTCTTTGGATTTTTCCAAAGTATCCCTCTTCAATAAACGTACTCTTTCTGTTCAACCCATTTTCTGACTCTTGTTTGAAATTTGTCCCTCACCTGAAATCTTTCCTGAGAGCATGACAAGAACTGAAAGTGGAGAGGCTTGAAAGTCTACAAGCCTCCTCCTGGTAACACCATTGTCTTTGATTTAAGTTTGCCTTCTCTTAAGAAATTTAGTGTAACTCAAAGGGAAACAGTTTACTTTAAAAGAACTGAACATTAAGCCAACAGAAAATGCTTTACTAAGCAATTATAGTATTTAAACTTACATAGTATTTTTAGAAAAGTTTAACACAAAACAAAGCACTTCCTTATTTTAAAAAAGATATAAAAAGTCTCTTAACTAGATCTGGCTTTGATAATCTCTATGAGCATGAGGTCCGGTTTTGAGTAAAGTTGTTGTTCAGTTCAGGTTTTCATTACTAGGGTGTTATTTCACTCCAGTATTTTACAAAAATGTTGTTGCTATTGTTAGGCACCATTGCGTCATTTCCAACCCATCGTGATCCCAGGCACAGCAACATGACACGCTGGCAGGTCCTGCACCATCCTGACAATTGTGTTCCACTGAACCCATTGCTCAGTCACTGAGTCATTCCATCTCTTTGACAGCTTTCCTCGTTTTCACTGACATTTCACTTAAGACATGCTCTCATTCCCCAGGGGCTGCTATCTCCTGACAATGCGTCCAAAGAAAGAAAGTCTCGCCAGCCTTGCCTCGAAGGAGCATTCTGGCAATACTTCCAAGACAGGTCAGTTGGTTCTTCTTGCAGTCCATGACACTTTCAACATTCTTCTGCAGCACCACAATTCAAATTCATTGACGACTTTTTTGTCTTCCTTATTCAATGTCCAACTTTCACATGCATGTGAGGGAATGGAAAATACCATGCCATGGGTTGGGCACACGCCTTAGTCCTCAAAGTAACTCTAAGGAGGCCTTTTAGTGCTATATAGAAGTCTTGGGCAGCAGATTTACTGAAGGAAACTCCTCTTTTGGTCTGACTGCTGCTTCCATGAGCATTGATTGTGGATCCAAGCAAGACAAAATCCTTGATAACTTCAAACTTTTCTCTATGTATCATTGGTCCAGTTGTGAGGATATTGGTTTTTTTCACACTGAGTCATAATCCATATTGAAGGCTACAATCCTTTCTCTTCATCAGCAAGTGCATAAGGCCCTCCTCACTTTCAGCAAGCAAGGTGGTTTCATCTGCATATGGCAGGTTGTTAATATGCTGTCCTTCAAGTTTGATGCCACATCTTCCTTCATATAATTCAACTTCTCTGAAGCGTCACTCAGCACACAGATTGAACAAATATGGCGAAAGGATGCAATTTTGGTGTACTCCTTTTCTAGTTTTAAACCACGCAGTGATCCTGTGTGTTGCTAAAATAACTGTCGCTTGTGCCATGCCCATGTTCCTTGTGAGCACAGTGAAGTGTGGATTGCCCATTCTTCTCACGGTTACCCATAATATATTATGCCTCCAGAGTCAAATGCTTTGAATAGTCAATAAAACACAAGTAAATATCTTTCCAGTATTCTCTATTTTGAACCCAAATCCATGTGATATCAGCCATGATATCCTTGTTCCCAATCTTCCTCTGAGTCCTCCCTGAACCTCTGGCAGCTCCCTGTGAACAGACTGGTGTAACCATCGTTGGACGATCTTAAGCAAAAATTTACTTGCATGCAATATCAATGGTATTGTTCTATAGCTTGAACATTCTGTTGGATCTCCTTTCTCTGGGATGGGCACAAATATGGATATTCCAGACAGTTGTCAAGTTGCTGTCTTCCAAATTTCCTTGCATAGACAAATGAGTGTTGCCAGTGCTACTTGTTGAAGCATTTCAATTGGTATTCTATCAATTCCCGGGCCCTTGTATTTGGCTAAGACATTCGGTGCAGCTTGAACTTCTTCCTCGGCACCATTGTGTCTTCCTCATATGCTGCTTTCTGAAATTGCAGAATGTCTACTAGTTCTTTCTGGCACAATGACTCTATGTATTCTTTCCTTTTTTGGATGCTCCCTGTATCATTCAATATTTTGGCTATAGAATTTTTTAAGATTGCCACTCAAGACTTGCTTGAATTTTTATTAAGTTATTTCTTAGGTTTTTAATCTTAAATTTAAGATATACTGAGCATGTTTTCCCTTTTGTTTTTCTAAATCTAGGGTTGTGCACGTTTCATTAACTTTTACTTTGTTTTCTCAAGCTGCCCTTTTTGTATGTGAAATAGTTACTGCTGATTTACTGCCAAGGGTCTCTAGTGGATTACACATTGGACTGCTAACTACAAGGTTGGTGCTTCAAATGCAAGAGCGGCCCAGAGGGAGAAATCCAGGCTTTTTTCTTCCTCTAAAGATTTACGGCCCTACAGGACCAGTGGTGTGAGTGGCAATACAGGGAGGGTAGAG
>NW_022103928.1:2437163-2438255 GCF_000313985.2 Echinops telfairi | reverse complement strand
CAAATCTGTACTCCAGGGTCACTATGAATCAGAAGCAACTCCATGGCAGCGAGTTTTACTTGCCACTGACCACCAGGTAAGATATACTAGAAATTAGGAGCTTATTAACTGACCTGACACATTAGCTATTTGGGCATAGGCTTTGGGAAAATATTGATTAAAGTTCATGTAGATAACATGCAAGGAATCCCTAGGTGGTTCAAATGGCTAAACACTGCTTACCCATAGATTGGCAATTCCAAGCCACCTTTAGAAGACAGGTCTGGCAATGTACTTCTGAAAGACCTTGAAAACCGTCAAGAGCAACTTTATTCTGCACACACGTGATTATCAGGAACCAGAATCAACCCAACAGCAGGAAATATGTGCTTCCAGTGTTTTATCATTCAAACTTTCTTCGCTCTCTAATGTTCCACATCAATAATTCACTTTATTCTGTGTCTACAAGCTTTATAACTTATCATCCAGTCCAGGTTGGAGCCATTATATTTATGCTTAAAGCTATGGTATACACTTAAAATAAACATACTTTCAATAGCCAGGATTTTCCCCATTTCTCAACATTCCTTGGATTCATGAGTCACTCTTTTCCCTTCCCTATTATCTTAGAACCTCCTTCATAAATGTGAACTCTTCACAAGGTTTTTGAGCTTGGGTGCCACTTATATTTATGCAAAGAAATTTAGTAACTCCTGAAATTTACAGAATTTTTGTACTATTAAAAATGTAAGAACAAAAAATACATTGAAAATGTGTGTGTATTAAAAAGACAGAACAATGTCTAACAAGGAAATCAACCATCTCTATATTTGTATCTATCACCAATTTCTACTCCTAGATTTCCCTACTAAGGTAGTAAATTTTGCATGCATAATATTCTCTCTCTCAATACATATAATATGTATATATCATGTTATATTAATATAAATACATGCATATGTTATATACATATTTATAGAAAAATATATTAGTATATGTATGTATTCATGTTTCACATTTTCAAGAGAGCAACATAATTATATATTTTTTTCTAAAACATGCATTTTTTTACTGAATGACTCATAAAAATTTTTCCTGTTCAAAATATATATT
>NW_022103928.1:2433501-2437063 GCF_000313985.2 Echinops telfairi | reverse complement strand
TTTCAAGAGAGCAACATAATTATATATTTTTTTCTAAAACATGCATTTTTTTACTGAATGACTCATAAAAATTTTTCCTGTTCAAAATATATATTATTAGCCTACTATTTTTATAGCTACATAAATATCTATTATTATATTCGATTATTTCCCCATTTATGGGCATTTAGGTGGGTTCCAGGCTTTGAGTTGTGCATGAAAATGCTGTAATAAACACCCTTCTGTACATATGTCTTTATATCCCATTAATTTTATTTCTAAAAGAGAGATTCTGTAAAAGGGAATTAGGGAGTCATGACTCTATGCCTCTCTTTTTAAATCATTGCATTGGCATCTAATTCCTATATCAAATTTAAGCAATCAATTATATTAAGAAGAGTTGTGTAATCATCATAATAAGTTTGAGACATTTCCATTGTTAGATCTACATTCTTCCCCCAAATTCTGTGCCATACCCTAGGTGTCTCTCTGTAGATTTAGCTTTCCTGGACACTTTTACAGAAACAATGGTGGTTAGTGATAGGGCCAAACTTTCAATAATACTGATTCCTAGGGGGCAGATTCAAATTTAACAAATTAATAAATGTCGTAAAAAAGAAAACAGAGCACTAAAATAGTAAATACATGGTAATCCAGAGCCATGATTCATTGAGCAGCCACAAAGTAAGAGATCGGCCCAAAGTCCAACTGCCAATTCCCTAATCTTGAGATAACAGCTATCTGCCTCTTATCGGTATCTTTAAGCCTTTTCACAGATGGGAGGTGGTTTCACCCCATTTTTTCCACCAACAGAATTGCAATTGCCTTCTGTGAGACATTCCCCCACCTCTCACTCCTACCTCCTCTCTCCGCAAACTCCTCTTGACTTGAGTTTCCAGTAAGGTCAGTTGATTTGGGGTGACCTTAGCAAAATGTTGTATGACAGCAATGAAATGGTTTTCTTACTCTGAACCCATCTTGAGAGATTGACCCCAGCTGAGGTGAGCGCTCCTCGGTCAGAGTGGTTCTGAAGATGGACATGTTCTTGAGGTGAAATGTGTGAGAGGTGACACAGGCACCAGTTAGGCTCACTTACTCATTGCTTGGGAGATCAGATTAAAAAAGAACGTGTCCTGGAACAGAAGCTTGCCTTATTCTTTGTGTTTATCCCTATAGTAGTGATCTCATGCAACATTTGCCCTTTTTGACTCATTACCTTAATGGTTATTCATAATGGTGCCCAGGTCCCTCCATGTCATGAGGTGTTTCATAGTTTGGTTGCTGTCTTGCGGGGGATGTATATAGTATTCCATTGTGTTTCTTTCTCCATTCTTCGCTTATGTGTATTTGAGCTGTTTCTCGCTTTTCAATAGTGTGAACTGTGCTGCAATAAACATGGGAGAGCATATGTCTGCTCATGTTGTGTCCTTCTATATATTCCCAGCAAAGGTATTGCTGGGTTATATAGTATTGCTATTCCCAGTTATTTAAGATCTCACCATCACTTTCCACCCTGGTTCTATACATTTATAAGCCCACCAGCAGTGTATAAGACTCTCTCTGAACCCTCTCCAGCACTTGTTTTATTTTTTTTAATTGGGCTATCATTATGGATATAAGTTGATAGCTCTTCTTTGTTTTGATTTTCAAATCCCGGATGGCTATTGATTATGAGCATTTCCTCGTGGGTTTGTCAGCCATTTAAGTGTCATCTCTTGTGAATTTTCTATGCATAACCCTTTCCCACCTTTCAGTTGGATTATTTTTCTTCTTTTATTGACATGTTGCAGAGTTCTACAGATTTTAGCAGCTAGTCCACAGACTGCTAAAAGGATAAACCAGTCTATATTGGAAGAAGTAAGGGCAGCTTGCTCCTTAGAGGCAAGGATAGCAAGACTTGTCTTATCTGCTTTGGACATATTTTCAGGGGAGACAAGTCTCTGGTAAAAGACATCATGTGTGGTTTCAGTGGTTCTCAACCTGTGGGTTGTGACACCTTTGGGGAAGGGGGTGGATGACCCTTTTACAGGTGTTGCCCGTTTCATAACAGTAAAAAAAATTACAATTATGAAGTAGCAACGAAAATAATTTTATGGTTGGGGCAGTCACCACAACATGAGAAACTGTATGAAAGAGTTGCAGCATTAGGAAAGTTGAGAAGAACCACTGGGTTAACTGAAAGGGCTGCGAAAAAGAGGAAGGCCCTCAACAAGAGGGATTGACACACTGGCTACATCAATGGACTCAGGTACAGAAACAATTGTGAGGATGGTGCAGGACCATGCAGTGTTTCCTTTTGTTGGGTGCAGGGTCGCTATCGGTTGGATCCAACTCAATAGCATATAATAACAACAGTCCCCCGTGTCATTGCTAATGATTTTTCCCCCGATCTGAGGGTTCTTGTTTTACTCTTTTGATGAAGTCTTTTGATGTGTGTACATGTTTTCTTTTTAATAGTTTCCAGTCTTCTATTTTATCTTCCACCGTGTATGCTTCCTTGATTATTTTTTGGTAGTCTGTGTATGCTCTGACCTTTAAATTGTCCCAATTTTCTCATTGAATATACTTATAGCTCTTGGGTTTATATTTAGGTCTCTAATCCATTTTGAGTTCATTTTTGTTCATAAGGAACGGTATGTGTCTTATTTTATTCTTTTGCAGATAGAAATTTAATTTTTCTAGCACCATTTGTTGAATATCTATCTTTATTTTATCTTTAATATAATTCCATACTAACTTCCATTAAGGCTGTATCAATGAATGCTCCCAGGAACAGAATATGAATAAAGTGAGAATTTCTTTTGAGTAGGAATTTAATTTGTCTTAGAAAATTTACCACCAACAGTGTTCATAGCATTTGAAACTCATTCTAAAGAAAGGTTGATTTCTACTTATGAGCACCACTATTGGCTTACCACTACAACCACAGGTTCTAAAATGGAAATAGTTACACATATTGTATTGATATAAAAACAGCAGCTGTAATTGGTTGCAAAGTTTTCCAATACTCACTTTACAAACTATGTCTCATTTACTTCTCATAGCCATTGAGCAAGCTTGATGCTAGTAGTTCCACCCATTTAAAAGTGAGGAATTTTCATCTCAGAATGGTTGAATAATAGAAAGGACACAGAACCATTAGGTTCTGCACCTGGGTTTTGAATCCCTTCTTTAAAAATAATCCTTAGAAAATATTCTGAAGCACTCTGTAATGTGCTTTGTTGCTATTAGTGCCACCGAGTAGGTTCCAGTTCATGGTGATCCCGTGTTCAACAAAACAACCTGTGCTGCTTCCGCTGCATTCTCATTCTCATTGCCAGGTTGGCTCTCATTGTTCAAGCCACTCTGCCAACGTTCTTGTTAAGGGTTTGATTTATCACTCACCCTTTACCAAGTGTTTGGGCTTATCCAGAAACAGGTCACTCCTGCAACATGTCTGAGTCATGTGAGATGATGCCATGGCATCCTGGCTGTACTTCTACCAAGATTGATGTATTCATTCTTCCATCAATCCATGAAACTGCCAGTAATCTTCATAACATTATCATTCAAGTGTATCAAACATTCTGCAGTCTTCCTTAGT
>NW_022103928.1:2431422-2433401 GCF_000313985.2 Echinops telfairi | reverse complement strand
TATTCATTCTTCCATCAATCCATGAAACTGCCAGTAATCTTCATAACATTATCATTCAAGTGTATCAAACATTCTGCAGTCTTCCTTAGTCATTGTCCTGCCTCCACATCCATATGAAACAATTGAAAATCCCATGGTTTTGTTCCGGTAAATCTCATTCTTAAAAGTAATGTCTTTAATTAATTAATTAATTAGTGTGTGTTTGTTTATCTATTTATTTATTTTAGCACTATACGGAGTCTTTTATGCAGCAGATTTATCTACCATTTTACAGTTAATTTGTTTTACTGTGTATTTTTCTGATCCTAGAATCTGTGCCACCTGCTTTTCACATATCAACCGGGTCACAAGGGGTGGACAGACTTCCGTGGTGCTTCCAGGTTAAGATTGACTATAAAGAAGGGCATGGCACTCTATTTCTGTGGGAGGGGAGGGAATCTAATTTTGACTGGCATCTTGTTCCAGTTACACAAGCACTTCCTGTCATAAAGATAAAATATGTCTATATTTTTCATTGAATAAACACAATTATCAACACAAATGGATACATCAATTACCAGGTGACTTTAACATAAACCAGGTGTGGAAAGGACCAATAAACAACATCATGATAAGTGGAGAAAACATTTAAGCTGTCAAGATTTTCATTTTTGTTGAATTAGCCAACAATGCCTATGGAAACAGCATTTAAGAAAACAAACCACGTATTTCACTGGGCAAATCTTATGCGAAGGTCTCTTTACAATTTTAAAAAAACAAAGATGTCATTTTGGAAACTAAGCTTTGCTGGACCCAACTTATGATATTTTCAACCACGTCATATACATTTGAATACCGGACAATAAATACATATACATTTGAATACTGAACAATAAATGAAGGAAGCAAAAGGATTGATGCCTTTCAATTATGATGGTGGAAAAGAATATTGCATATACCATGGAGCTAACAGTAGAAAAAAAATGTGTCTTGTAAGAAGTGCAAGGGGAACCCCCCCACAAAAATGGAAAAAAGTTCTGCTGGGTGGAGAATTTGTAGTCTGTATTTTTTATGGTAGTTGAGTATTGAGCAACCCACTCTGAGTTAGTGCACCCAGTGGCATTGCCTGGGAAGATTCTCTCTGGTCACAATGATTTTTTTCCTAAAAGCAGTTTCACTTGAACCTCGTGTTTTTGTGATGGCTGATTTAAGAGAACAGCATGCAGCTGTGACATTTTGTTTCCCACTAGGTAAAAAGGCCATAGAAACTGTTGTTATGTTGAACACAGCATACATGGACAGGGCTATGGGAAACACGTGTGCGAGTGTTTTCTCATTTCAAAAAAGGTGAAATGTTGGTTGATGATAAACCTCACTTTCTGGATGTCTGTCAACTTCCTGAATGTATCAAAATGTCCACAAAATTCTTGAACTTGTGCTGGAAGACTGACAACAGGCCATTGAAGAGATGGGGAAGTTATCTGGACTATGTTGGAGCTCGGTTCAGCAAATTGTACTGGTAGATTTGGGAATGAGAAGGGCTGCTGTGAAATTTGTGCCTTGGGTCCTGACCAACCAGAAAAAAGAGCATTGACTGAAAGCATGCTGTGCTTTGAAAACAAAGTTCCAAAATGACCCAAACTCTTTTCCAATGCCATTACTGCTTACTGCTGATTCGATATGGTGCTACAACCCCAAAGCAAACATCAATCAAGCCAGTGGAAGATGTCATCGTCACCTTGCCCCACAAAAACTCACCAGGTGAATCAAAGATCAAGACGATGCTCTTTTCTCTTATGTTTATTTGATGTGAGGGGGATAGTACATTTGGAGTTTGTTCAACCAGGTCAGACGGCTAATCAAGCTTTCTATTTAGGGGTTCTGAAAACAACAGTGTGCAACCAAAAAGGCCTGCTTTGTTGCAGATGGGGGACTGGTTTTGCCACCATGACAATGCAAATGCTCATGCAGCCATCTCAGTGAGCCAGTTTAGGCAAAAA
>NW_022103928.1:2428817-2431138 GCF_000313985.2 Echinops telfairi | reverse complement strand
CAGCATGTTTCTCTTGACCCATGAACCTTACTCACATGACCTCACTCCTTGTGAGGTTTTTTTTTTGTTTGCGTGAATGAAGAGGGATATAAAAGGACAACAATTTGACGGCATAGAAGATGTGAAGAAGAAAACGAGGGACGTGCTGTCAGCCATCCAAACAGATGAGTTTGAAAAATGTTTCCAAGAATGGAATCACAGATTTGACAAATGTATTAAGTGTAATGGATAGAATTTTGTTTTGTAAAAAAAAAAAATGTAAATATATAGCTTTGAAAAAAATAATTCTGTTTTTTTTTTTTTTTACCCCCTAGTAGATCAAGGATAGTCCTTAGAAGCAAAAATGGTGAAAGTTCATCTCACATACTTTGGTCATGTAATTAGGTAGTGCTAGTCGTTGGAGAACGATATCATGGTTAGTAAAATAGAGGGTCTGCGGCAAAGAGAAGAACCTTAAATGATATGAAAGAAAATGGTAGCTATAACAATGAGCTGAAATACAGCAATTATTGCCTGGATGGCACAGAACCTGGCAGTTTTTACATACACTCTATGTAGGGTCACTATGAGTTGGGGTCTAAATCAAAGGCATCCAAAAACAGTAACATGTGTGACAAATAGTGTGTTTAAATTCACTTACTTGAGGACAAGTTATTGTGCAGCTTGATAACATGTATGAAATTGTATAGTACAATTGCTTGGCTGAAGAGTGGTCATATGTATTTGTGCTTTTGCAAGATCTTAGGGAATGGCTGGGTTGTGCACATTTCTACTTGACTGCTTATTCAGTAATTGCACAGCCTTCTTTCTCTCCTACTTTTAGTAAGAGGTTTTCTGGGTTGGTAGGAGATGTTATATGTAGCTGTGGGAGCAATTTTTAGAAGCTGATTGAAAATTTGGCCTCTGAAAAACTGTTCCCTCTTGAAATTAAAAAGAAAAACCTAAAAACTAATCATGCATTGCGATTTAGTCAACCCATGTTTCCATTAAATTATGTGCTTTCCTCTCAACTTCTTGGAAAATTTTGTTGAATGTATCAGCCTATGGTAGAGAAGGAGATTGATCAATGAGTTCTAATTTTCTATCTATTGCATGTGTTACCTCTCTAGTGAACTAAAAGTTCCTAAGGACAATGACTATCCAATTTTATCATGATAAATACAACTTTTGTGCAGTGGTTCCTTTTTGTTCTTTTTGTCAAATATCATTTACGGTTAATATGATTTTTCCCCATTATAGCCCTACAATTTTTCTTAGGATGGAACTTGAGGCAAGAAAAATCCTGTAAGTGGATGTGGTTAGAACATGTTTTCCTCACCTGACTTATTTGGTATCTGCTGAGGGGCCAACATTTTATTTCAAAATTGTATAAACTTGGCCCTTTAAAAATGAATTATAGTGAGGTGAAGTAAACAAAAATACCATCGATTTGCAAAGAATATAATTGCAAAAGAAAGTAGATGGTCTATATTCACATCAATTTTTAATCTAATAATGAGAAACTAAAAAGAGAATAATTTTATTACATGGAATCCAGCCACACACAAATTTTGTTGCAACTAACAAATGCATCACTTGAACCGAGAAAAATAGACCAAATTCCACTGTATAAAGGCTGTTACCCAGGGCAGAGTCAAAAGTCTAGGTAGAACACTAAGTGTATTCCTCACACTGCCTGTGAAGTACTGACTTTACTGCTCTATTTAAAACTGGAAAGAGATCAGGCTTAATACAAATTGAAATTTAAGCTTAAAGGAGCATAGAAGACCAGCAGCTTTTGTTCCCTTTCTTCCAGGAAAAGAAAGTTCAATTCTCTTTCCCTCTTAATCTCTTGTGATGCACCTGCTATATGAAATTTGCTTTTTACTGGTGTGATTACATATAGCTGGAAAAATAATCTCTGATGCCAACAAGGACTCTGAAGGATGCCAGTTGACGGAAGGGTTGGTGAATGAGACATGAAGTAGGATGGATAGAGTAGCCAGGAAAAGTCTCTCTGGGAAGGAGATATTTGGTCTGCAATCTGAAAGGTGGGTGACAACATATAATGGACAGGGAGAGAGGGAAATGGTCAGACGGAGGGAACAGCAACATGAACTGAGCCTAGCAGTTGTGAGCAGCATAAACAATCTAGTAGTTTGGGATGAGTTGAATTTAGAAGAGTAAACAAGTGCAAGAAATCTGAGGTCATGAGGTGAAACATTTAAATTTCAGTCACTGTCCAATTTATGGGAAGTTGCCTGATTTGACATTTATTTCAAAAGACTTATTTGAGAAATGGGGATGAAAGTCATCAAATACAAGGCTGTGACTCAAAGGTG
>NW_022103928.1:2405095-2424866 GCF_000313985.2 Echinops telfairi | reverse complement strand
ATTGAGAATATTTGCAAGAGAGTGGTCATCGCGATTGACTGTGTAATTTGAGCTGTATAAAACAGTAAGTGAGCATATGGGGAGAATGGAGGAGAGTGAACAGGTGAAAATGTCGGTGACTTGGAAGTCACCAAGGGCCTTGGGAAGATAGAAATCTCACAGCCATCAAGTGCATTCTGACTTACAGTGTCCCAAGGACAGAGTAAACCTGCCCCAGAGCATTGCCAGTTTTTCTCCATTAAAGATTTACAGACTTGAAAACCCTTTGGGGAGATTCTTCTCTGTGCTATAAGCTTGCTACAAATCTAAATTGGCTTGATGGCAATGGGATTTTGGAGAATCTTCATAGAAACAGATTTACACATATTTCTGCAGTGGAGCTGAGGAAGGATTCAGACCCTTGGCTGTTCAGTTAACCAAGGATGTAACTACTGTGCCACCCAAGGGTCATAATTATAAAATGACAAAAACCCATTGCTGTCAAGTCAATTTTGACTCACGTGACCCATGTCTGTTACAGCGTAGAATTGCTTCATAGCTGTTTTATCTTTAAAAAAATAATAATGGTGAATTTGGTGAAGGTTTACATTGCAGATCATCCATTTTATGCTCATCAATCCATCAACACTGTGTTTCATTTTGTCCATTGAAAATCCCCTTATTTCACTTCTGCAGGTTGTTTCTTGTTTTCATTCCTTTGAAATTCCTAACCCTCTGAAATTTGTCCTTGGGTAAACACTGCCTTTTTGTTCTTAAATGGTAGATTCATTCTACATTGTGCTCGCCTCAGCTGTGTTTTTGTTACCCTCTGGGCCTGTCTGTCTGTCTATGTGCCACAGGGATGAGCTCAATTTCTGACATGAAAGGTACCTGAGGTCCATAGTCCTGGGACTTCCACCAGTCTTTATCCAGCCAGTTGGTCTAGTTTCTTTTGCGACTTTGACTTTTCTGCCACATTTCCCTGTTATGCTGCCCAAGACCTTTCATTGTGATCTCTTTCAGAGCCATTTATTGTGTTAGGCAGGCAACATCTAGCTCTTCTGGTTTCCGGTTGTGGATCTTGATGTGTGGGAGGTCCATTAGTTCATTATTTCCATATGCTTTTTGACCTCTAGAATTCTTCTTCATTCTAGAAATAAAAGACCAAGAGTTTCACCTTAGATAGCTAGTCAAACTAGGACACAGAACCTTGTTTTTGGTGTAACTACGTTATGCCAACTGATTTTTGTGTCCCCCCAAGACAAGGCTTTCTGCTCCTGTAAAGAGTTACAGTCTTGGAAACCCACAGGGGCAGTTTTACCCCATTGTAAGAGAAACTGTGAGTCAGAATTAACTGGATGCCAATGAGTTTGCAATTTTGGATTTGGTTGCCTATAACTTTTACAACCTCCTCCCCACCCCAATGTCTTCCCTGCTTCTATTTTATTAATTGACCTCCCTCGTACTGTATATTGCCTTACCTTTCACCCAATTTAACACCTGTCTACCCTCTAACCAGTGACTTCCCCTCCATTACCTTTCAAACCCCGGTAACCATCAAAGAACATTTCTATTAGTCTAAAAACATTTTCTTGATCTTTGAGTAACAGTAGTCTTTCACTCAGTAGAATGCCCTCCAGGTTCAAAAATGCATCATTATTATTCACATTGTACTATCCAATAATGTGTATGTACCATCATTTTTTAATTTTCTTCTGTTGAGGGATATTGGTGTTATTTCTATCTTTTTGCTATTGCAATTTGTGTTATAATGAACATGTGCTCCATAGAGACTATTTTTGGGGGGGCTGTGATCTTTACTAGATTATTAATACTTTCTGTTGAGTGGCCTCTCTTAAACAAACAAACAAACAAGCAACCCATTGCCATTGAGTTGATTCTGACTCATAGCAATCTTATAGTATGGGGTAGAATTGCCCTTCGAGTTTCCTAGACTGCAATTCTTCACCATCATAGAAAAGTTCATCTTTCTCCCTCGGAGTAGCTGGTGGTTCTAACTACTGACCTTGACGTTAGCATAATCACTGTGCCACCAGTTGTTAATAGGTGAGCGCAAATCATTTGCACCACTAAGGAACTTAAATGTAAAGATAAAAGGTGGATTTTAGAGTACAATGTTTGTAACATAGTACAAGAGGAAGGGAATTTATTGTTAATAACAAAATCTAAGAAGTGTGGAGGACAGGTTCAGTGAAGATGGCAAGGATGAAGAATAAAGAGAAACGAATGCATTGGGGGAACTCACTTCTGAAAACGTTTAAATCTCCAAGAAGTATGATAAGAAGTTGATGGTAATAATTAGAGAGAAAAAGTCTTCAAAGATCCAGAGGTAGATGCTACATCTGAAAGGATTTGTTACTTACCCAATTTAACACATCTAGTAAGTGACAGAAGCTGTAGTAAACTCTGCTTCAAAAAACAATATCCATTTTTTAACCATATTAATATGCTGCCACCCAGATCTACTTCCAAAAGCAGTTGTCCTTGAGTTAATTCTGATTCATGGCTAACATGTGTGTGCTGGGTAAAGCTGTGCTCCATAGGATTTTCCATGGCTGATTTTGGAAGTAGATCACCAGGAGATTTTTGTTTATGTGGACTTGATTTGTGTGAACTTGACCTTCCAACCTTTTGGTTAGCAGTCAAGCACATTAACCTTTGCACCATCTAAGCCAGTGGTTCTCAACCTTCCTAATGCCGTGACCCTTTAATACAGTTCCTCATGTTGTGGTGACCCCCAACCATAAAATTATTTTTGTTGCTACTTCATAACCAAAATTTTGCTACTGTTATGAATTGGGCGACCCTTGTGAAAGCGTCGTTCAACCCCCAAAGGGGTCGCAACCCACAGGTTGAGAACTGCTGATCTAAGCTCGTCTTCATATAATGAAGTTCACAGTAAAAAAAGGATGTATTTACTTAATAACAAACACCTATTTAAGCATTTAGCCTGTATACCTCTCTTTCATTGCTCATATTGTTCTTGCTACGTACATGAGTCATTCTCTTACCTTCTATATTTGCTCTAGGAATCAAACTCTGCCTTCTTGTAATACCCAAAGCTATCTTCAAAGTCACCTTCCAATGCTTATTTACAAAAGTTCAACGTCTCTTCTCCCTTCCTAACTCACTTCCCTAACTTACTTTCTAGCATATCAGAAGTCCAAGACTATTTATTACTTTCTAAACATGGCATATAAGTCACTTTTGTCTTCTCAACTGTCCTATGCATTCTCTGGGGGTAGGAACAAAGTCTTTAATTTCCAGGTCTTACTCCAAGCCTACGAAGTACTAATGATATGGTCAGGAGTGTAAGTTTTAGATAGATGAAGCTTGTCAACAAGCAACATCATAATAAAAGTTTTTCAATGATCCCTTAGATTCACTGAATTATAACAGACACCTAAAAACTATTAAATCAATAGCTAATAAATTTCAGAAATCACATAAAACACAGACAATATGAAAAAGGTTTCATAGCCGACACTTGGTATTTCAACAAATGATCTTAAACATGATTCTATGAAATTGCATTGGATGCACTATTGTATTTGTGGAAAGTGTTCATCCTGTCACCTTTTTATTACTTAAAGGGAAATCTTATAGGCCAAAAAGGTGTGTCATTCAATAATTAAAGTCAAGCAAATGTTCTGTTTTGTTATTAAGGTAATTGGGAATTGAGGACAGTTTTTGAAATGGAATACTGGAGAATGTTTTCAGAATCAGAACACAGAAAGGAAGACAGTGTGATAAATGACAAGAGATAGGCTCAAGCGGCAGATTCCAAGCAGTCTTTTGAAAGCACCAATATGTGGGCTGGTGCATTCCTGTTGCCTCACATCTTGTTTTACATGACTAACTCTGGCAAGTGTTTTAGGGAAGAGCCCTGTAAATAAAGTTGAAGCTACAAAGAAAATTTTGTCTTCATGTCCACGATAGACCAATTCTGGGCTCATGGTCTTTTCCTTGGCGAATGTCACAATCACCACAAAGTATTAAATGGGTCTTCATTTGTTTCTTTCCATAGGAAAGATCTCAAATTGTGGTTGCATGATTAATTGACTCTGTCATACGTTTTGTGAAATTATATTTCTTTTTCAAATGTGACTTTTTCTCTCCATTTAGTAGTCTGATTTATTTTAATGGTTATAAGGTATTTTGGAACAATCTATTTAATTTTGCATTATCTATGTTGAATGCCTCTAATAAAAGTATTAATAACAAAAAGCATGGAAGAATATCCTGAAATGATAAATGAAGCTTAGTGTTTATTTTATGAATCAGTTCCATTGTAATAATATTGCAAATTTTTATTATTTAGATAAGAAGACTGAGAACGTGGAATATTCTTCAATAAAACCACATTGGTAAAAATGTTTATATGGTAATAAATATATTACTTTCCATCACTCTTTCTTATCTTCTCATTTGTGTAAATAGTAAAGCGAGCATTAGAGATTTTGACATAAACTTTCTTCCAAATTGCGGCTACAGTCTTCAAGTAAAAGTATTTAAATGTTAAAGGATATAATTTAAAAAGGAGAAAAAATATTACATCTTATATTAGTTCACAGCTGATATTTTATATTTACCTTGTTTGCTCATTTTGTCTATAAATTTACTAGACATAACAGGGCAAAATATGAACAGAAACAACAGTAACACTGGATAATTACATAATACTTACTATGTGTCAATCTCTGTTCCAAGAGCTTTACAGTTAATAAATGGTCACATTCAAACGAAATGTCTTCACTAAAACCATAAAAATTGCTCATATAATAAAAAAACCAAACCAACACTTCTCCCAGTACTTCAAATATCATTTAATGTTGAAGTTCTAAAAAAGATCAAGTGTTCTTAACTCAAAGGCCATCTTGCAATATCTACCCCAGTGGATTATCAGTGCGATGAAAATTCCTAATTGCCTCTGAAATTTTCTTTCTTCCCTTATAATACTTTTAAGGAATTTGAATGGTGAAATTTTAAGTTGAGACTACCATCCTCTTGGGAATCTGTCAGATTGAAAAGAATGTTAGTGAACTAGAGTCTTTTCTTTAATATATATGAAAAATACTTGGTAGTTTTATTTGAGGTTTTAAACTGAAAAAGTGCCATTCAGTCAAAGCTGACTCATAGCAACACTACAGGACAGAGTAGAACTGGTCCTGTGAGTGTCTAAGACCTCACTGGTTCTCAAAGGAGAAAGCCTGTCTTTCTGGGGGTTTAGAAAGTGTTTGATACCAGACACAATTTAATAGGCTTCAATACACACTCATTACATGAGTGAATAAAAGAAGGCCATGATTATTCAGAATGCTTCAACTTCTCTGATGAATGAAAATTCATTGCTTGCATAGAAATCATATTTTATTATAAACATGGCAGATGTATTCATAAGAAAATAATAAGCCTTACTGATGTGTAGCTACTTCTATTCTTTTAGATTATGCTCTCATTTGTCCCTTTGCCATTGAGAAATTCTAAGTTATAGAGACACAATTTTGCCAGAATAGGACTGTGCTTTACATAGTTTTCAGTAGGTTATGTTTTTTCAGATGTAGATCATCAGATCTTTCTTCTGGAACGTCTCTTGTTGGATCTGAACCAAGAATTTGTATCACTTAGAGCTGCCAGTGATGTTTGCTGTTTGTTATTGAGTCCCTTTGGGTTGATGCTGACTCATAAAAATCGTGTATAACAGAGTAGCACTGACCGTAGGTTTTTCTTGGCTGTAGTCTTTACAGAAGCAGATTGTCATGTCTTTGATCTACATAAGAACTGAATGGATTAGAACAGGAATCTTTTGGTTGGCAACCAAGCTCTTAGTCTGTATGCACCCTAGGACTCCTTATGCTACTTTTACAGAATACTAATTGGAAAAATATGCATAAAAATAACCAGTAAAGCATTCCCATATTTCTTGTTGACATCAGTCAGAAAGAAGCATGTTTTTATCTTAATTCTTTCAATTTTTTCGACTTAAGTTGGCATGACCAAAAATTTAAAAACGTAATAAGGATAAAGAATAAAGTATATCAAACTATATTGAAAATATTTGTCTTGGAATTACTCTTTTCAAAAGAAGAATATTTAATAGTCAATGAATGTCTCATTATGTTGTGGTAAGTATAATTTTCATCATTATATATGTATTTGATACATTTCATTGTAGTAATTGCCATCAATATTTTTTTAAAAAATTTGCCATCAATATTCTTGACACAAACATTTCACCCTTCAAAAATAAAGAACAGAAAATAAAAATATGTCATATATCTCCCTACTTTTGTTTGTTTGTTGAGCAATTTGAATTAGTTCTTTGTTTAAAGGTTTAAAGTTCTATCACTGATGTAGATTTTTTTATTTTTTAGAGATTTTCAGAATTTTACCTTTTATTAGGAGAGAATGGTGGACAATTAAAGTGTATATACAGAAAACATTTCCACACATTCTACAAATATATGCTCAGTTGTGCACACTGGAAATAGTATGATTTATCAAGGCTCCCCTTTCTATGTTCTTTTTTCCATTGTCAACTGTTATATTGGGGGGAATTGTTTGTTATTTTTTTCTTTATATTATTGCTGTTTAATTTTCAAAGAAACTTGGAACATATTTATCTAGTTAAACAATTATTTTTGTTGAGCTATTTTATCTTGATTATAGGTAATGCTCAGTAAAAGGAGAACAAAGGGACTATTCCTTCCATATACAAAACAATGCAGTTGCTTTGATTGATTCAGTCAAATGACCAGTTAACTGAGTGTGGTGTTAATTGAATCACTTATTTAGGACTGTAAAGACTTCAAAGTCCAAATGCTATATGTGAATCCCACAAGATTTTATTCCCAGACCAACCCAGGAATTATTGATGACCTCAGGACAAATCACTGTCTGTTCAGCAAACTTCAATTGAAGTGCCAGATGCTATCGTGGCCTTGAGGGAAACAAAAATATGTCTCTGTTAATTGAATTTAAGTTCAAATTTTGGTGGAGTGGTCAGGTGGGGTCTTTTTATTCTCCTCTTCCCCTAGCCTGACGATCTCAAATCGCTATTTCTGGTAGGCTTCTGCAGATAAGACTAAATACTGAAGTGGACTTTGTGACACATCCTAGGTAGTGGTGGGGTCTCTGGAAAGGAAAATACATGGTCCAGCTAAAGGAAGAGCAGCAATTCAAATCCAGGCCATCATCATCTTGATTCACTATATGCGCTGCACTTTTTGGGGGGTATGAGCGTGACACTGAAATTACAGAACTTAATGTGAAATATCTTGACTTTAAAATATTGGTTCATCATTTAAAAATTACCAACATTTTGTACAGAATATTTCCCAGGCTAAAGGTGGCCAGGAGCTCCCAGTTTATTTTGCTTTTCTTAGTCTCTCAATTGGACCAAGAGGGCCCTGGTGGCTTTTTTAAGCACTGGGCTGGTAACTGGAAGGCCAGCAGTTCTAAACCACCAGCCACTCCTTGGGAGACAGAAGGGGCTTTCTCCTCCCTTGTAGATTTACAGTCTCTGAAACTCACAGGGGCAGTTCTACCCTGTCCTAGGGGATCGCTATTGACTGGCATTGACCCAAAGTCAGTGAGGTGAATCTCTTAGACAAGAGTAGGGGTTTGATGGTCTCTTTTTAAAAGATTCCCACAGAGCTGGGGATAATCATCATCAGAATAACTCTTCCAAACTCTGTGTCCTATAGTCTTAGCTATGTGCAAAACATAATGATTTTGATACAAATTATTATCTCAGGCTGTGTTTAATTCATGAGGTTAGTCTGTCTAAATATATATACAGCAAATATTTGCATGACTTGTACAACATTTAGACTATATGTTCTGTTTGGAATTCTTGAAGTATTAGAAGTGAATTTCTTGCTATCAAACATTTAAGTCCCTATATTTGACAACTTTCAATGGTTAGTTTTCAGATTGCATTTATATATATTAAATCTACTTCTGACAGAGACTAAATTAAAATTCACTGACTTCAAGTCAATGCTGGTTCATAGCAAACAAATTAGACATCTCATTGAATGGTCTCCTTAAATAATTTTCAGAATTTTTTCATTGTCAGATTAATGCTGTCTGCTGTTTTTATTAAGGAGGCCTTGTAGTGCTGTCGGGTAAACTTTGGACTGATAAGCAAACACTATCAGCTGCTCTACTTGGAGTAAACTATGACTATGATTCCTATAAAGGTTTACAGCTTTCAAGACTCTGTAGAGGGCTGATGTGAGCTGCAATCAACTGGAGGGCAGTGGATTTTAGGGGTTGACTTGGTTTACTTTAATTGGTGCATGCTCCTTTATTTCAATATTCCACTCAGTTTAGAATGCCTTGATGTACCTTTGTTGAGTGAAAATATAGAAACATCATAAAACTATAAAACATTCAACTTATAATTAAAGCACATACAAAATAGTCACAAAGGCAAACAAGCAAAATAAACCCCAACAGAGATTGAGAGGAGATTTATATACTAATTATTATCCTTTGGATCATTTTAATTATGTAGTTCTAGTACAGGTGAATAGGAGTTGCTCACATAAGTTATGAAACCTACTAACAATTCACCTCATGGGGTTGGTTCCAAAAACATGACATAAATATATTCTTCTGTTATCTGAAGACCAAAGATTGAGTTTGACCATAATTAAACTAATTGGACAGTGACTAGATCCTATGTAATTCAATTAGTGCATATAATGGGAAAAGATTTCCAGCTGCTTTCATTTGTTTTTCTCTAGAATATATTGACCTGGGACTTAATTATAATTCCACATTGATTTCATTGTGTTTTCAGTGTATTTGAAACGATTCTGAAAAATAAAGCCGTATTCTTTGCAGGCAAACAGGGAAAAACGCAGGCAGTTCTCTCACGGCATAGAATGCGTGAACATTCTCACTACCTTTAGCACGCATGGATGCTCATTTAGTCCTTGGGCACATCCACTGCCTTCAGAGATGCTGCGATCATTTACTCACTGCCACTTTCTGGTAAGCCATTTCAACTCTATGTTGCAGGTTCCCATTGATAAGGATGGTCGCTTTGGAGCAGGGTTGCTGTATTACAAGATAAAATGTTTAAAGAGTGCCAAGTTCAATACTTTCCACATAGTTAATGTGCAATCCTTATTTTCTATCCATACAGCCTCATCCTCAATATCCATCGACTTGAAAAAATGGAATAAATATTTCTATGAAGAAAATGGTTCTTCAAGCTTTGAGTTATGCTCATTTCTTCAAATCCCATTCATTATTTGTCTCTTTTGTTCAATATTTTAAAAGTAAAATGCAGTTCTTTAATTTTGAAAAATATTTTATTTAATGGCATTCTATATTTGAAAGTAGGAAATATACACATGTATTTGCTGTAGGATCTAAAGACATGATTTCTGTTAGGAAGATGCCATCTAAAGAATGTATGTCTTGGTAGATTTGGAATCACTGTAATACATTCATTCCAATCAATGAATTGGTTTTGCTGTAGGGACAAAAACAGGAGCAAAGATAATTTCAATTCACAGAGAGATATTTTAAATGTCTAAAATTCCCAAATAGAGTAGATTAATGGACATATTTTAGAAAACAAATGAGCCAAATTCTCTCCCTCTAAACCCTGAATTCAACCTCAGTTAAACTATGATACTCTCTCCCAAACTTCTGAGTATACAGCAAAATTATAATCGAAAACATCATTAATTTCAATAATTGAAAACCTTTTTTGTACTATGTGCTATAATAAAAGCAATGGATAAGAAAGTGAGGCACAGTGGTCAACCTTGAGGAATTTAGAGCCTGGTTGGGGATACAAATTTATGAACAATTTCAAGATATTGTGTCCCTTTCTCTCCTGGGGCAATGTTTGGAGTTATACAAAAGTTGAAGCAGTTAACTCCATCTGTGTTGGTTACAGGAAGATTTGTTGGAACAAAGATGTCTAAGCTGTACTTTGAAGAATAATGAAAAATGTATCAGGTAAAGTGAGAGAAAACTGTACTACATAAAGAGCTTTTTAGGTCAAGGAATAATCTAAACAAAAGGATGTTGTTGTGTAGCTTTAATTGATTATGGCTGATAGTGCCCCATAAGACGGAGTAGAGCTGTGCTCATCCAGTTTCCGAGGCAGTAGGGAGCAGACCACCAGGGGCTTTTCCCCTGAGGAGCCACTGGATGAATGGAAATCACTTACCTCTCTGTTCCTAGCTGAGTGCTTAACCATTGTGCCACCAAGATTCCTTTAACAACAGCATAAGATCAAAATCAAAACACACAGCCGTTGAGTCAATGTTGACCCATTGTGGCCCTACAGGACAGGGTAGAACGGCCCCTGTGATTCTCTGAGACTGAATTTTTTTTTTTTTTTAACCAGAGTGGAAAGTCTTCTTTCTCCCATGAGTGGCGGGTGGTTTCAAATTGTTGATCTTGAAGTTAGCAGCCCCAAACATTACCAGTCCACCACCAGGAAATAGGAAGTAAGAAGCAACTTGATATATTATCTCATCTTTATCATAAACATCAGCATCATTACTAAAGTATCTATTGGAAGTTCAATCTATATCAGTACTTTTCAATAGCTAGCACATTTAATCCTTAGAGAAAACATAAAAGGTAAATATTTTTATTTTTGCTTTACAAACTTAGAAATTTTACTGTGTATTTAGAAAGTTAATTAACTTTACCAAAGTGACATTATTGGTGCGTAGACTGTCACTAACCAGAGCTGATTTCATACAAAATTCAAGTAATTTTCTCTGGTCTACTATGTTTCTTTGATCATTGCCATTCTAATATCGTGATTCTTAACTGTTCTGAACTATTGTGCTATTCTTGGATCATCTCTCCAGAAAATCATTCATGAAGTTATACTTCATTTTCTTTACTTTCAAATGATTTCTATTATGAATCATATAATAAGATAGAAAACAATGAAAGATAGAATTGGAAAGACTTATAAGGACCAGTTTGTAGAATTTCTCTCTCTCTGTTTTTTGGTGGTTTTTGTTTTTTGAGGGGCTGATGTGGTAATACTATGGAGTATGTTTTTGTGTGTGTAGATTGCGTTTGCAAAGAAAAAAGAGAGTAAATAGTAGAAATTTGGTGCAGGACGTCCCATGAGTGTATCAGAATTTTATTCATGACAGTATTGAAAATACAGAAAAGACGATGGATTCACTGAAACAGGTAAAACCACTTTAAGAGTGATTTTTACAGAGAAAAGTGAGTTAAGAAAGACAAATATTGATGTGAATATTTTTTAGTAAGGTTAGTTAATGGAATGGGAGGGGGGGCGGGTAATGAGATTGGGAATGAAGCGGAAATCACTGAGATAAGATTATATTATCACTACTTGAGAATGCCAAGATCAGTCACCACTTTTCTGTCGGTTTGTGGACTGTGGTAGTTGGGGTGTTGCTGTGATGTTGGAAACTTGTCACTGGTATTTCATGTACCAGCTGGTTCACCAAACGTCAATAGGTTTTAGCAGAGCTTCCAGATTAAGAATAGACTTCAAAGAAGGGTAAACTGCCCACTTCTGAGGAATTAGCCACCGACAACTTTATGAATAACAGCAAAACATCGCCAGTGCTGGAAACCACAAGCACAGCAGCACAACATTGTGAGAGATTTGGTTAGAAGAGCCCCTTGGTCGCCAGGCCCTCAAAATATGACTGAGGAAGAGCTTCCTTCTCAAGGTAGAGCTGATATTTCTTTTCTTTAAGATCTAAAATTTTTTTAAAGTTGTCATTTTATTGGGAGCTCCTACAGATATTGTAACAATTGTTACTTCTATTAGATCAAGCATAATTGTCAATTGCTGCCACCATCAGTTTCCTAACATTTTCTTTCTTCTTGAACTCCTTGATATCAGCTCCTCGTTGTCCCCTCCGTCTCGCACCTTACCCCCTCAAGAATCCATTATAATATTATATATTTTTGCTATTGTTATCATTATTATTTGCCATATCTTACATCCTCCTATGTATCCTTTCAAATGAACTTCCATTGTTCATTCTTCATTTCTATCAGTTCCCCTTCCCCCCTCCCCTTTGCCCACTTCTTCCCATACCCTCAGGGAATTATTGCTCCCTTTACTGCTTCTAAAGGGTTATATATCTTGGCTTTCATTTATCAAATGATTTTAAGTATACAAATGGACATACGCAGGTCTGACAAGAATAATGAGATAAAACAAAGTCCATAATGGTAAGGGGGAGGAAACATTACAGATCTAGAGGATAGTTTTGTACTTCATCAGTGCTATACCGAAACCTAGAAATATCATCCCTTCTGTGTGACCCTTCTGTGAGGGACTGTACAATTATTATACAGGTGGCTTTTGGGTCTTCAATTTGTCCACATTCCTTCACATCAATGTTATTGCTTGCTTTTGGAATTGCTGACATCTCTTCCCTGTCATTATTGCCTCACCACTCCCTTCCCCACACCTCCTCCCCTACCATGCCACCCAGGCTCTGTCATTGTCTCCTTAGGTTTGCTTACCCTGCCTATCTTAAACAGATAGACACCAAAAGAAAAGAGAAAGAGAGAAAAAAAAAAGAAAAGAGAGAAAGAAAGAAAGAAAGAAAGAAAATAAGTAGAAACAGGAGAATAGGACCATACAAATAACTACTAGTCTAATAATTATCTTGACCCAAGTAGAGGACTAACTCTGCAAAACAGAGAGAAGGACACCTTAAGAACTGTCAGTCCTGTCCCCGTTTCTCTCAGGGTTCCATATCCTGGGACCTACTTACCCAACTGCACTTCTTCCCTTTTAGTTCTCAGCGTTCGTGAGTCTCCTATAAATGCCCGTTGATTGCTAAGGTAGAGCTCATTTTAATGCCATGAATGGAGTAAACACTTTGGGACCTTTGCTTGCTGATGGAGCATGGCTCAAATGCAAAGAAACATCTGCAAAGATCTATTGATAATTGGATTATGGAATATTTGAATCTAGGAAAACTGGAAGTCATCAATGTCCAATAATACCTTGCATTGTCAATAAACCAAGGGCTAAACTCTTTATTATTATTTTTTAAATCATTTTACTAGGGGCTCATACAACTCTTATCACAATCCATACACACATCAATTGGGTAAAGTGCATTTGTACATTCATTGCCCTCATCATTCTCAAAACATTTCCTCTCCACTTAAGCCCCCGACATTAGGTCATCATTTTCCCCTCCCTCATGAGCCCTTGATCCCTCATGAGCCCTTGATAATTTATAAATTGTTATTTTGTCATATCTTTCCCTGTTCGACGTCTCACTTCACCCACTTTTCGGTTGTCCGTCCCCCAGGGAGGAGGTCACATATAGTTCCTTGTAATCGGTGCCCTCTTTCCTACCCACTCTCCCTCTACCCTCCCTGTGTCGCCACTCTAAACTCTTTATAGTAGTCTCGGCGCTCAACTAAGATCCAACTAACATCAGCAGTGATGTCCTTTATTGCTCATCCTTTTCTGACCCTGGCTTGAGAGCCTGGAAGTTCTCTCTATATATATACTGCACTTTCAACAAAATAATATAAGTGACATTGTTTGATATGTCAAAAAACAAACAAACCAGAAAGTAGATGCTGTGCTTAGTAAACTATATAGGTCATAAACCAGGGACTATTTGTATATAACCTCCCTACTAATCAATATAGTCCAGAGAAGAGAAAGAGGAGAGAGAGCAGGTAGGATTTAAAGAAAAATATTCAAAGAAGTGTGGTATAAAAGTCAATACAAGTACATCATCATCACAATTGTTGTTAAGTTTGAACCTATTGCTGCATTCACTGTATCAGTTCATCCAGTTAATGGTCTTCTTCTTCTTCACAGCCTTATACTTTATCAAGCATGATGGCTTTTCCCAGGGATTGGGCTTTCCGAATAGCTTGTCCAAAGTGCATGGAGGAATATACTAACTCTACTTCTTCCAAAACAGATCAGTTTGTTGTTTTGGCAATCCATAGTACTTGTAATATTCTTGGCTAGCACCATAATTCAAATGCATTGATTCTTCCTCTTTGGTCTTCTGTATTCAGTGTCCAGCTTTCAAAGACAATTAAAACATCTGTGGCTTGGTCAGGAATACCTTACTCCTCAAAGGGACACCCTTGCTTTTCAACTCTTAGTCCTTATGAAACAGTTTTACCAAATACACTGCATCATTTGATCTCTTGACAGCTGCTTTCCTGAGTATTTATTGTGAGTCCAAGCAAGATGAAATGCTTGACACCTTGAATCTTTTCTCCACTTGTAATGCTGTTCGCTACTGCTCTGATTGTGAGGATTTGGGTTTCCTTTACATTGAGTTGCACACCATACTGAAGTCTGCGTTCCTTCAACAGGAAGACCCTCGGGGAGATGGACTGATACAGTAGTTACAACAGCGGTGAGAGTAGTTTTGGGCTGGGGGGTGCTTTGTTCTGCTGTACACACAGGTTCCCCAACAACAGCAGCCACTTTGATCTTTATCAGCCAGTCCTTCAAGTCTTTCTTACTTTCGGCTAGCACGCTGTGCCATCCTCAGATGTCAGCTTGTTAATAAGCCTTCCCCCGATCCTTATACCTTATGCTTATGCTACATTCTTCCAGTAGTCTAGCTGTTCTAATTATTTGCTCAGTATACCTATTGAATAAATATGGTGTGAGGATACAACTCTGAAGCACACCTTTCCTGATTGTAAAGCACGTACTATTCCCTGGTTCTGTTCAAACAAGTGTGCCTTTGTCCATTTTCACTTTCTGCATGAGAACAATGGAGTGTCTGGAGCTCCTTTTTTTCTCGAGGCTAAGCTAAAGTTTGTTATTAGCTACACATGTGAATGGCTTGCATAATTAATAAAATACAAGTAAACATTTTTTTCTGGTTATCTGTTTTCAGCTACAATATACCTAAAATCAGCAATGATATCTTTGGTTTTTATCCTCTTCTGAATCTGGCTCGAATTTCTGGGAACTCTTTGTCAATGTATTGCTGCAACCACTTTTGAATAGTCTTAAACAAACTTTTCTTTGTATGTGATATCACATATTGTTCTATATTTTGTGTATGTTGGGTCACTTTTTGGGGGGTGGGGGGTGGGATGGGTACAAATATGAATCTCTTCCAGGCACTTGGCCAGGTAGTTGCCTTCCAAATTTTCAATGGCTACTCCATCAATTCTTGGATCTTTTTTATTTTTTCACTAGTGCCTTCAGTGGAGTTTAGACTTCCTCTTTCAGTATCATTAGTCCTTGATCATATGCTACTTCCTGGAATGGTTGGATTTTGACTGGTTCTTTCTTGCACAGTGACTCTGCATTTCTTCCACCTTCTTTTGATGTTTCCTACATCACTCTTTGAGGACTAAAGTGGGCTTTATCCAAGCCAAAGTAGTTTCAATAGCCCCATATGCATGTGAAAGATTGACATTGAATAAGGAATGTCAAAGAAGAACTCATGCATTTAAACTATGTTGTTGACAAAGAGTATTGAAAGTACCATGAACTACTAAAAGAATCAACAGATGTCTTAAAAGAAGTACATGCAGAATATTCCAGAGAAGCACGATGGTGAGACTTTGCCTCATGTACTTTGGAGATGTTTTCAGAAGAGACTAGTCCCATATGGGAAGAACATTCTTTGTTAGATGGAGTGGTGACGAAAAAAAGGAAGCCCCTGAAGGAGATTGATTGACACAGTGCCTTCAACAATGGGATCAAAGGTCAGGACAATTATGAGGATGGCACAGCACTGGGTGGTATTTTATTGTTGTAGACAGGGTCATGATACATTGGAACGGACTCAAAGGCCCCTAACAACAATGACATTGTTCAATATTTGGACCATAGAATCTTTTAATACATTCTTGAATTGAGGCTTGGCTTTTTTTCTTCCATTCTTTTATCTTTTGGATACTTTGGGAATGTTCTTTCTTTTTTGTTTTTTAATTACAGGTCTTTTCACATTTCATTATAATACTTGACTTTGTCTTCTGGAGTTCCACTTTCAGAATTTCTGTTCAGCTCTTTGGCCTCATAATTTCTTTCATGTGCGTTATATACTCTGGGATCAAAAGCAAGTTTCAAGGTCTCTTATGGCAGTCATCATAGTTTCTTTCCTGTCTTTTGAATGACTTTTAATCTTCTTCATGTGTGGTGTCGACTAGGGAAACATCCAATGGCACTCATAAATGTATAAGAAAGAACTTTATATCAAGAAAGAATTATATATCAAGAAAGCATCCCAGCCCAGTCCAACTCAAGTCCATACGTCCAATACTAGTCCATAAGGCCCTCTTTAGACTCAGGCAGCCACATGCAATGACACAGAATACTGGATAATCACAGGTCAGAGGGCACAGAAGTGTGTGAATCCAAGGTCAGTGGAAACATGGCCAAACTCCGGCTGTTCTCAGTGTGGTCAAAGGAAAAGGTGAAGGAGCAGAGAGGGGAGTTTCCCAGGGTCCTCCTTATAAGACAGCTATCCCTCCAAGGATACAGTATCAGACTGCGATGTGATTGATAAGTTTGACTCTACTCCTAGCCAGGAGTGTCTGGTGACATCAAATCATCTAACTGTCACAGTTAGCTTTCAGTTTTTCTCTCATTAGTGCTCAGTGAGTCAAATATGTTCTTAAAATGTTCTCAAAGTGGAGGTAGGATTTATTCAAGATATTTTAGCTCTTGTGGATGAGTTTTAATTTTCTTCGACTTCATGTTGAACTTACCATTTCACTACAATTTTTCTTTTCTTTTATAAAATAATTAAATCATTTTATTGGCGGCTTGTACAACACTAATCACAATCCACACATACACCCATTGTGTCAAGCACTTTTGCACATTTGTTTCCCTCATCATTCTCAAAAATTTTATTTTCTACTTGAGCCCTTGGTATCAGTTTCTCATTTTTATCCATTCCTCCCCTCCTCCCCCTCCCCCATGAACCCTTGATAATTTATGAATTTTTATTATTTTGTCATATCTTACACAGTCCAACATCTCCCTTCACCCACTTTTCTGTTGTCCATCCCCTAGGGAGGAGGTTATATGCAGAACCCTGTAATCGGTTCCCCCTTTCTCCCTCACCTTCCCTCCACCCTCCCAGTATTGCCACTCTTACCACTGGTCCTGAGGGGTTCATCTGTCCTGGATTCCCTGTGTTTCCAGTTCCTAGCTGTACCAGTGTATATCCTCTGGTTCAGCCGGATTTGTAAGGTAGAATTGGGATCATGTTGGTGGGGAGAGGAAGCATTCGAGAACTAGAGGAAAATTGTATGTTTCATCATTGCTATACTGCACCCTGACTGGCTCATCTCCACCCCACCATCCTTCTGCAAGGAATATCCAATTGCCCACAGATGGACCCTAGGTCCCCACTCTGCACTCCCCCTTATTCACAATGTTGTGACTTTTTTGGCCTTTGATGCTTGATATCTGATCTCTTCGACACCTTGTGATCTCACAGGCTGGTGTGCTTCTTCCATGTGGACTTTGTTGTTTCTCAGCTAGATAACTGCTTGTTTATCTTCAGGTCTTTAAGACCCCAGTCCATATGTTACAAGCCAGGCACCATCAGCTTTCTTCACCATATTTGCTTATGCACCGTTTTCTTCAGCGATCGTGCCAGGAAGGTGAGCATCTCAGACTGCGGAATTGTTAGAACAAAGTGTTCTTGTGTTGAGGGATTACTTGAGTGAGGGCCCACTGTCCATCTGTTTCCTTAATACTAAGCCTATAAATATATGTACATATATCTATTTTCCCCTCATCATATATAAATATATTTACATCTTTATTTGCCTGTATTTAGATCTCTATAAATGCCCTTTGCCTCCTAGTTTTTTCCTCTAATTCTTTTTACTTTCCTATTCTCCCACTATCATGTTCCACCTTCATTTGGGTTTCAGGAATTCCTCTCAGTTACATTGCCCTTGATCAAGCCCTACCTGGCATCCTACATCCTCCTTACCATCAATTTTAGATGTCTTGTTGTTCCCTTTTCCCTGGGTTAGTTAATACCCACTTCATTTTCCCTGCTGCCTCCTCTCCCCTGTCCCCCCGGAACTGTCATCCTGTGGTTCTCTCTTCCAGCTAGTTTATCCCGCCTATCCCTTCCAGGTAGACATATAGCGACAACAATATGCACCATCACAAGACCAAATACACTGAAGCAACAATAGAAAATAAAACAATAGCTACAACAACAACAAAAACCAATGAATAGTTCAAGGTCTATTTGTTGTCCTTTATGAGTGCTTTCCAGTCAAGTTTGATGGGGTGCCATGCCCCACATCTATCCCTGGCATTCCCTGGGGACTTTCTTGCTCTGCTCACCCGGCTGCTCTGCTGCATGCCCCAGTGGCTGGCTTCAGCGTAGTTGGCTCAGGGTGGGCACAATTCCCGCCGTGTGTCTCTAGAATTTTTCATTACCGGTATAACAAACTATATGACAGCCTGATTCAAAATGGCCAACAGCAGTTCAGCACTGCTCACTAATGCTTAGAATACCAATCATTATGTGCTCCATTTCATTTCTGAAAGCTTCTAATTTTCCTAGATTCATAATTGTACATTCCACTTTCTCACCTTATTAGCTTATTGCAGTTGTGCTATTTAACAACACATTAATAATACTTCATAATTTAAAGAAATAAAACATTGGTTGTCAGATTCTCCTTATCATATACCCTATAAGCTATTCTTGGAGTATAAATTTATTTATAAGAAATTCATTATTATTTGATTCACAAATATCCAGTGGTGTAGATAATCTTGCTATTATAAAATGTTATCTTTCTTGCTCCTATTTAAGTACCAGTCCCATGGAAAGAGACGCATGTTTATCATAAACATTTAGTGAGTGAGAGATGCCTTTTGGAATGATCTGTGCCAGAGAAACAGAAACCCTGTGAAGAATACCTGGAAATATATCTGTGTTGTAATATTTTGATTTATGTCAGAACGCCAGCATGTATTAGGGCCTAATTGTTAGGGAAGCAATGAGGATTGTAATGAGAGAGTTGTCTGTTCATCTTTCAGAATCAGGATTGAAACCAAACTTCCTGTGGTTTTGAAAGAAGCTTTTGTAATTGTGTTTCCCAATATATTCAGTTGCTCCCCCCACCCCCCTCTCCACTTCTTCTCCAGGAAGCAGCGTATGAGCTTTAAAATGAACGCTGTGATTCAGAAGTCCACCCTCGGTGTCTAATGAATTTTCACTCCTTGTGCGCCTTTATCTCTTTCTTTCCATCCCTCTTCTCTATCCCCACTAAAGGTGGATTGTTTGGGTTATAGAAATATAGTTATCATATTTATAATAAATACATGCAAATGTACTATAAAAGTTAAGGAGGAATTAGATGGTAATATAGTTATTACAGAAACACGCTCGCCTCCCTTCAAGGTTTTCCCACATTCGCTTTTACTGTCACTTTTTCATTCATTGAGAATTTTTTTAATGCTTCTCTCTGGCAAGTACAACACACATCCTGTATATGCAACATACCACAGGTCCTCATCAGTCTCAGAAAGGTGAGAGCAGTCTAGTGCCAAAAGACATAAATAGATATTTTAAATAAATACATAAGTACAAAATATATTTATTTTGAAATAAGCCAAGGGAAAATACCAGGAACCCCAATAGCCTATTCAAAGAGCAACTGATTTGTATTTGGGAGTTCTAGAAATAGTTTTAGAAATAGTGGTTTGGGGGCTGAAGGAAGTGTATAGTTAATATTTAGCCAGGAATTAGAGATTGGATTGTGACATACAAAAATATGTTTT
>NW_022103928.1:2393631-2404562 GCF_000313985.2 Echinops telfairi | reverse complement strand
GAAAAATAGAATTAAAGGATAGTGACATTTTCCCACAAATGATTTGAAGCCCTCATGTGGGGTATCCCATCTTTAAAGTGTTATCTGTTATATGAGAAGCGCTTTGAAAATAAGATTAATCGTTATGGTTAAAAAAAATATATATATGTTTTTAAGTCCTAAGTCCAGGTACCAATGAATATGACCTTGTTTAGATATAAAGAAATAAGTGGTTTCATAGAGTCTATTCGAACTCATCACAAACCCATGAGCATCAAAGCAAAGCTGTGTTCCAGAAGGTTGTCGGTGGATGATGTCTTGAAGTAGATCACCCAGTTTATCTTCTCCAGCAAGTCTGGGTGTACTTGAATGACCAATCTTTCTGTCAACAACCAAGAGAGATAGAGTCTTTAAAGATGCTCTTTGTTCATATTGAGATCATAATGGAACATGATGGCTCTCCTCCCATATGAGGGTTCTACTTCGTGTATTTAAAAAAGAAAGAAGAAAACAACACACCAAGGGAAGGTTACAATGTGAAGAGATGAAATCAGAAATTGGAATTATTCTGGCATAAACAACAAACAAGCAAAAATACAAAAACTCAAAGCCTCAGCTATCAGAAGCTGCAAAAAACAAGAAAGAATCTTGGTCAAAAAGCTCCAGAGAGAGCATGGCTTGCCCTGTTGACAACTTGAACCTAGATTTCTTTTCTTCACAACTGTGACGGAATTTCTGTTGTTTTAATTCACCCAGTTTGTTGTACTCCCACCAGGTAAAAGTTGAAAATAGCCAGACAAGCTCTTTGGGTACTAGGAGGAACTGTGTTTTACTCTACTTTTTGTATCTTTTCACAAATATTTTACATTTGTAAAAATATAATTTGCAATCCTTGAAACCTTTAATAATTTTAATTTGGGGGGGATTTGTGCCTCTAAAGATCTTATTATAAATTAATACAAAGTCAAGGCTGTGGTTTTCAGTTTCAGAACCTTATATTTTGCCAGTTATGTAAAAGGATTGCTGCAGAAAATTGAGCTCACAAGTGCAATGTTTCAGATTTTTTAAAGTGATACATTAGTTTGAGTTGTAGATTAGTATGTTGGATAGCTCTTTCCTTGGCCTGACACATAATCCAGTTGTGTTTAACCTACTGCATACTTGGTAAATCCTTTCTGAATTTTTTTGAGGCCTGCAGACATTCCAGGGTAAAAACTGTGTGGTAACACTGCAAATAGTGGTTGTCTGGAAAATTTTCTCAAAGAGAAGAATTTTTCTCTTGTTGCCTTTCAAATCATGAGACAAATGCAAATGTCCTTAAGTAGAGGCAGGGGAACTACATTAGGACAATGGTGGTTTGATAATAGAGCGCTTTCCTTCTAGTCAGGAGAGCTAGGCTCGTTTTCAGACCAATGCACCGCTGCCACAGCTACCACTCTTACGTCAATAGAGGGTTGTACACAGCTGTGAGTCTGAGCAGATCTCAGAAGAGCTTCCAGACTCATACAAATGCTGAAGAAAGACCTGGCAAAAGACTTCCCCAAATCAGCCAATGAAATACTACATGTGATAAGAGTCTGATGCTCATGTGATCACAGCGATAAAATAATCCAGGGGAAGAATATTTGGTGAGACATGAGAAATAAGTAAGACATTTCAATTTCTGCAAAGAAAATTGTTGGAAGACAGTCATACTCACTCATCAGACATTTTTATTGGCTGTTTTTGCACTCCTGAAGCAGAAATGAAGAGTTGTGAACAGAGACCACATGATCTACAGAGAATAAGAAGTTTATTATTATCGTTCCAGTATTGTTGTGGAGCATGTCAGGAGGCTTGGCAGTAAGGAAGACAAACTGTTCTTACCTCCATTCAGTTTACTTTCTATTTCTATAATAAACTCAGGAAGAGACATTCCCTATAGATGGTGACAAGTATTAGAAAGACGATATGGCAGGATTTTTCCATGGAACAGAACTTGGACACAGGTGAAAGCTATGTTGTTATGGGCATCAAAGTAGGTTCCTCTGATGAAGGGATAGTAAAGCGGACCCCTGAAGAAAGAGCGAAGGCAACCATGAGAAATAAGAGGAACATTTCAGACAGTACCACAAAATTGTACAGATTTGATGATTTTTGGAGACAGAAGGAAAATCCTGTTTGTTTGAAGTATTGTGGATGTAGAGGAGTATAAGAAATATAATGGGTGAGAGATAGAGAAATCTTTGGTTTGGAATCTAAGGAAACTGTGTCCTGGAAATGCTGATTAAATCAGGTTGATGTGGAGTCCCACATATGTGCTAAGCTCTCTACATGGTTCCATTTGCACAGCTGCGTTTGTGAACCACAAATGTTTGATACTATAGACAATGATAGGAGTACTTGAGTGGTGCAAATGAATCAAACAATCACTACTAACAGAAATGTTTGACTTCAAATTTACTGAGAGGCACCCCAGAAGAAAGACCAGGTATTCTACTTCCAAAAGAGCAATCATAAAAAATCGCATAAAACTCTGTTCTTCTCTGGTCATAAGAGATTCCCAGGAATCAGAATGGCTCGGTGGGGCTAGTTTTAAAGACCATAATAGTGAGTGTGCCAAACCAAAATCAAACTCACTGTCATTGAGTCAATGCTGACTCGGTGACCCACTGTGGGTTTCTGAGACTGTAACTCCTTACGGAAGAATAAAAGCCAGTCTTTTTCCTGGGGAGCTGCCGGTGGTTCTGAATTACAGGCCATGCAGATTACAGCCCAACACATAACCATTACATCACCAGGGTTCCTCTAGTGAGTGTACATCTTAGTCTTAGTACCTTGAGAAATCCTTGTAAGTTGAGGCAGTCTGCTTCTGAAATTGTGTTGTTCGGAGGCACCATCCAGTGGGTTCTGACTCATAGCAACCATATCTATGCACAACAAAACCAAACAGCCACCAGTCCTGCACCATCTGCACAATTGTTCTCATTGTTACAGCCACTCTGTCACTCGATCTCATTGATGCCTCCTTCTTTTTCGAAACCCCTTCACTTGACCAAGCGTGATGGTCATCTCCAGGGATTGGTCTCTGATAACATGTCCAAAATATGTGAGATAAAGTCTCACCATCCTTGCCTCTAAGAACCATTTGGTTGTACATCTTCCAAGACTGAGCTTTTTGTTCTTTCGACAGCCCATGATACTTTCAATATTCTTCATCAACATCATAGTTTAAATGCACCAAATTTTCTTTTCGTATCTTTTTAAATTCAAGGTCCAACTTCACATGCATATCAGGTGATTGAAAATATCATGACTTGGGTTAGGGACTCCTAAGTCCTCAAAGTAATATTCTTGTTTTTCAACATTTTAAAGAGCCCCTATCCAACAGATTTCTATAAATATTATAGTCTAGGAAACCCTATGGGACAGTTACACTCTGTCTTATAAAGTTCCCAAGAGTCAACATTGACTTAGCAGGAATGAGTAGACACCATTCGGGCATAAAATTATTTTAATTTAAAAACTACAAATAAAAATTTGTCTTTATGAATTGCCAAACTTGCGGTGGGTTATGTAATGTGTGGCCCAGAGGGAGGAGCCAGGATGAAGTATATAGATGTGCAAGTCCTCTTGTTAACATATCATTCCACATCTATGTTTCACATCAGAGTGCTATAATACTTCACAAAACGGTGTATGCTACTCATGTCCCCAAAATACAACTCTGAATTATTTCCTGGAATAATGCTTGTCGTATAAACAAGACTCCTTAGTGTGGTGCTCATGTGTGCGAGCAATAGGGACAGATTGTACTTGAACATATCCGGAGTTGGGTCCAAAAAAGTAAAATGAAGTTTGCATCTTCACTTCATGTGACCAGGAAGAAAGGACTTTTTACTTTGATCTTTTTGACTGGTTTGAGTGCTGAGCTGACAGAGAAAAAGATCTTGCTTCCAGCCCAGTGCAGCAGTAAATGAGTTTAAAGGCACCTAACCAGCTTTATCTATTACTGCTGAGATGCAACACTTCTAGCCAGCAAGAGCAGAGGGGCCTATAAGAGCCTACCAGTGCCTGAGCATGAATAATCATGCATATAATAATACTTTGCATTTAGATAGCACTTTTACACTTGGATTTTCACAATAAGGTGAAAAAGACCCAGAAAGGTGGGCCAAGCAGCTGATATTATCTGCATTACAAAAATGACTCCCAGCGGCATCATGCCGAAGGAGCAGGGTGAATGCGTGTCAATGTATAAAGCTGAAGCCAATGAGGCTTGAAAATCAGATCTAAAAAGAACATGTTTAGAGAGAGAAGTTGCATGAAATAGTCATAGTTTGTTTTTAGTTAATTTCTGCTACTTGTGTTATTTATTTTGTCATTAATTATATCATATCAATGTAACATTCAGGAGGAAACAGCTCCTGGCTATATTATAATGAATCTATTTGCTTACAGGCATGGTCTCAAGCTCAAATACTCAGGATAATTAGGTAGAAAGCATAAATGGATGAAGGGGTGAACGTTTAGATCATCCTCAAGTGGCGAGCTGTTGCTTCTTCTAATAGTGGCAATGACTACTCAGGCTCAATAACAGCACTTTGTAGCTATGTGGGGAAAGATTTTGTTCTTGTTAGTTGCTGTTGAGTGGGCTCTGACTCTTGGTGGTTCCATGTTTCACAGCATGAAACATTGCCTGGTTTTGCACGATCCTCATGATTGTTAGTTTTCTCAAGTCTATTTCCAAGGTATGGTCGCAGTGTTTTGTGAGTACCTTCCCACCTAGGGGGATCATTGTCCAGGGTTGTAGCAGGCAACATTCTGCTGTGATCCAGGGCACTTTCAGGGGCTAATTTGGCAGTAGGAAACTAGGGGTTTCTTCCTAGTCTAATTCATTAGGATTCTCTGAGGAAGCCTGTTCACCTGCGTAGTTGATCATGTGGTATTTGAAAGATTGGTGGCACAGTTTCAAGCATTAGAGCAACACGCAAACTAGTATATATGAAAAATTGAGAGAAAGGTCTAAGGTTTATAGATATTATGGGTTTTTCTAGAAAATTTAAAAAATAAGCCAGGTTTATGATGTGAGACTTTTTATTTTTAATAAGGCTAGTTAATTAATTTTTAATCACTTGTCTCAACTACCAGTCTTCATAAATGTCTATGAATCTTACATGTGTGGAAAACCTTATAAAATGTGCTCAGAGAAATCGTTGCCGTAAAAGACCTGCTAACTGTGATGGTTAATTGTTTGTGTCTACTTGGCTAAGCTCTCATCAGATACCGACCCTGACTCATAGAAACCCTGTGTACAACAGAGCAAAACACCGCCAGGTCCTGTCCCGTCCTCAGAATATCTTCTGTGGGTGAGCTCATTGTTGTAGCCTCTTTGTCAGTTCCTCTCATGGAAGATCTTGGTCTTGGTCTCTGACTCTCTACTTTGCCAAGCAGGCTCTCCTTTTCTGGAGGCTGGTTCCTCCTGATAACATGTCCAAAACATGTCGGATGAAGTCTCACCATCCACACTGCTTTTAATGAGCATTCTGGTTGTATGTCTTCCACAACAAATGTGTTCTTTCTCCTAGCAATCCATAGTGCATTGAATGGTCTTCACCAGCAAAATAATCCAATGGCAGCATTCCTTCTTCAATCCTCCTTCTTCATTGTCGACCGATAGATCCCAGTGATTTAATTGTTTGCCTTCCTTTTGCTGTTTAGAATTTTGTAGCTGTGGTTAAAATTTACAATTGGTCTCTGTGTCTCATTCAAACAACTCAGAGACCTTAAGTACAAAAACTGTGTTTTCCTGAAGAATAAATTGAGCCTGAAGACTAAAGCACCAATTTCAGCTACAGTGCTTCCATCCTGCTGACCTGTGTTGCAGATGTGGCCTGGACAGACCATAATCACTTGAGCAATTCTTTGAAATAAAGGAGTCTCTCACGCACACAAAAAGACTTCAAAAATTTCAAAGAAAAGTTGAAATAGAATGATAGTGGCATTTTTCCATGAACCTTTTAATACTTTTGATGCACATACATCCTATAAAAATACATAGATATAATATATATTGTAATTGCGATATCCCTGGCTATGTCTTTAGCATTTTAAAGTATATAAATATACCTTAAACCATTTTGGTAGCCCTTCAAATAAATACAGCTCATTCTGATCCTTTTGTTAGTAATTTTACTTTTTTTTTTTAATGGTCTCTGCTGAGCTGATTCAAACTCAGCGGCTTCATGTGTGTTACCAAGGAACTGTGCTCCATAAAGTCTTCACTGATTATATGTGTGGAAGCCAGTGACTCAGTCCTGTCTTCCAAGGCACCTCCGGGGAGCCTTAAACTTTCAACCTGACAGCAAACAGATGGCTGCTTTAACCATATGCACCATCAAATACATTTAAAAGCAAATACCTTGTGAGAAACACAACCAAATATATACCCATGGCAACAGCATGATTTTGTCATTGACAGATGAGTGGGTATTCCTCAATTCAGTGGAGTTATAAGTTCAAGCAGTGAAACAGTTTAAAAACTGTTATCCAAATTTCCAGATAAATATAAAAATTACTTCTTGTTATAATAAACCACCCCCCTTGGGTAAACCTCTCAGTATATGTCTCTTTCCTATCTTCTTTCCTTCTTTCCTTCCTTTTTGTCATTCATCCTTTCTCTATTTCCTCTCTCCTTCCCTCCCTTTGTCTCTTCTCTCATTTCTTTTCTGTTGTCATGTTTGTAGTACTCTGTGTTAGCAGGTAAGACAGGAGAAATCTCATTATAAATGTGGAATAAAATACACTGTCTAAATCGAATGACAAAGAGAAGTGCAATTGGACATAGGAAGTGAGGATGGGGAGGTAATTTTAGTCTAAGACATTTCCTGGACAGGATGCAAATTTACTTTTTCAGTTTCCCATAAATATAATTCCAAAGAAGAAAAATAAGCTATTAAAGAAAAGAAAGGTGAAAGATCAGAAAAACCTTGAGACAACTACAATTTATATTACATTGCATGATCTTTCTTAATGTTCTCTATAATATTTCTGATTTTAAAAAGGTTGTTTCCTACTATCCTCTAATTCAATGTTTCATAAAATGTGAATTATAGCTTACCAGTGGATGACACAAGCAATTTAGTGGGTAATTATTGACCACTGATTTAACTTAATCCATTAAAATAAAATATAAAGTAACAACAAATAATAAAGGGTAAAATGAGCTTTGTTATATATGTGATCATAATGAAAAATTAATTTCTTATTGTCAGTAAAAATATTTAAAACCCACTGTTGTAGCTGATTTTTTACTTAGCAATACCACATGTGTGCCCATTCCAAAAAAAAGGCAACTCAACAGAATTCAGAAATTATTGAAGAACATCATTAGTATTAAATGCAGGTAAAATATTTCAAAAACAGCTGTAGCAATACACCCACAGGAGGGCTCAGAAATTGAAGCTGAGTTCAAAAGAGGATGTGAAAAGAAGGATATTATTGTTGACATCAGAATTTGAGGGAGACTCATTAGTGACTGTGATATTCAAATGACATAACCTCACTGGCTAAAAATGACATGGACTTGAAGCACTTGCTGATGAAGATCAAAGGCGAGAGACTGGAGGATGACCTAGAACTCCATGTACAAACAAAATCATCCTAAGGGTCCAGTTGGGCCCAACTAAAGCTATCTGGCTCCTGGAAACATTGCTTGCTTTCAGCATGCTGGTAAATTACTAAGTGAAAGGCAAGTCTTGCTAACAAAACTGAATACCTCAGCAGGACACCAGACATCCTGAGATAAGACTGCAGTATAATAGGAGCTGATAACTGAGGAATGCATGCAAGGGGTGCAAATCCCTCACCCCTGTAAAGATGCAGGTGCTGAGAATGCTTGATTAACTGCTTTTGTGTAAAGTTGTAGTTTAATTGCTTTTGTGTACATTTGTAGAGTATAAGTACCTAGCCATATCTGTGGGAAGGGCTGCTCTTTTGAGCTCCTGCGTTGGGCTAAGGCAGTCTGAGCAGCTAATAAAAGGCTCTTTCAAATTGAACTCCAGTGGTCGATCCCACTATTGTTAACAGTGGAGACCCAAAAACGTGGTCTTACAATCCCAACTGAACAAATATATAATGTTATGACAAACAGAGAAGATTGAAGTTGTGAAGGATCTCATTTTACTTGGACCCACAGTCGATGCTCATGGAAGCAGCAGTCAAGGAATTAAAGGACATGTTACATTGAATAAATGTGCACAAGACCTCTATTAGTGTTAAAGAACAAAATTGTCTTTGTGGGGTCTAAAGTGCTCCTAACTCAAGCCAAGGTGTTATGAGTCTCCTCATATGCATATACTCTGGACAACGACTAAGAAGACCGAACTGATGGATCTGGATGACAGCGTTGCTCAAGACCACTGGAAGCACCATGGACTGCCAGACGAACACGCAGAGCTCGCGGAAAAAGTGCAGCCAGAATACTCTTTAAAAGCCCGGATGATTGGGGCTATAATTCAGTGAGAGACCAATATATATTCCTACAGCTATGGTTTATACATGTCTCTGGTTCACTTTAGAGACCCCGTTATTGTTTTATGATACAGAATTTATAAATCCTCCTTGTGTGGCATAAGGTAATTCCACTGATAATTCCATTAATTTAACCAATAGTGTAGTGTGTAAAACAACAGCTTTTCAGCTGTTGAATGTTTGACTTGTACAGATTAAATTTGTAAGTGGACATTATTTACATGAATAATGGAGGGTGGCAATAAGACAAAACTTTCAATAACCCTCATTCACAAAGGCAAAACCATACCTTCTTAAGATATGGCCCTACTCCATACTTGCCCTCATAAAGAGATCACTGAAGGAATCCAAAGAAGGGAATAGTATAAGAGTGTAAATTGTGAGCACTCGGTTTGCAGAAGGCTATGGATAACAATGGAAGCCCAAAATCCATTTTCAAGTTACCCACATGTTTTCAGCCTCTGGTGAACACCCACTGGCCATGGTGGGATGCAGCCAGTTCACACAGATTCAGTAAAGCCGATACATATTTTTTGTTGAGTTTGCCTAACTGTTGTTGTTAAAATGGCACTTATAATCAGGGTTCTCTAAGGTAGGTGGCTGCACGGCGTGCAACGCAGAAATCATAATGGTACATTCCTTAAACTTTTTAAACTTTCATTTGCAAAACAATGTAGTCTAAGCACCCAGAATACTCATTCCATCCATAAGGGTAAAAAATTAGAAATTAGAAAAAGATATGTCTGTAATATTTATTAATTGATTGAATAGACGTCTTTATATGTTTGATGAAATATACATTTAATTTCCTTTTGTTTGATACTTCAGTAAGCAAAGATATGATGGAAAGAGAAAAAGTGATAAACAACTGGAGGGTGACATTGTGTCTTTCACGTCAGCTTTGTATTACACCCCAATCCCAATAAGATATTATGAGTGAATTCTGCAATTGGTGAAAGTGTTCAAAGATTTAAAAATATTGTCAGAGTAGTTGCTTCAATTTCAGCAGAAGGATAAAGGGGTTTTTCAAAGATGAATGCAATGTGTTCAGAGGCGAGAAGTAACTTATTTCTAATATATGAAACATAATGATTATTTTCTAATTGGCCTACCACTAAAGGAATAGGGTCTTACTCCTCCAGTGAAAAGATGGTTAAAGAGAAAACACACAACCGATGATTCTTGGATAAAAGATAAAAATCGTTCAAATGAGGATCCTAATCAAGAAGCAATATGGAAATAAGTTAATAACATTTCTACTGTTTTTTTTTCAGGTACTATTTAATATTTCTCATTAATGTTTTTAAACTCTTTTTTAATACAATCTAGTTTTTTCTAACTCTTTGATTGTTCTTATTTAAGTATTAACTGCATGAAACAATAAACTACTTTCAGTGTATCTTATTTTAGACTTAAAAGACAATTGGATAGTGAATTAATTTTAAATAATTTGAATCCCACCACTGCAAAGAGAATCATTCTATTGATAGCATCATTGATTTAGTCAATAGTTTATCATTGAAAACACTTTTGAGAAATGGAAATTATACATATATGGGCCAATTATTCAGGCCAAAATACATGAATTATTGACTTATATGGATTGACTTCTTAAGTGACTGGGCACCATTTACATGAACAGAGGACATTAGGGATAGGACAAAACTTTTCATATCAATTATTCATAGAGGCAGAACCATATCTATCAGACTAGTACATGTCATTAAAAAGCAAGGGGAACATTGACTATATTAACTTCATGTTTTAAGTTTTATAAAACTGAAATTCCATTGCTGTCAAGTTAATTTGATCATAGCAATATCCTACATTACAGAGTAGAGTTACTCCATAGAGTTTTCTTGGCTATAATCTTTAAGAAATCCTTGAAGATTCTCAGGCATTTCTTTCATAGAGCTGTGGAAAGGGTTTGAACCACCAACCTCCAGCTCACTGACTGATTGAAAAAAAACAAAACCTTGCACCACTCAGGAGTGGGGCATATAAGACTCCTATAGGAAAAGCCAATTTATAAGTTTGCTGGAAGCAATGAGAGGTATTTATCACACATGTATGTGTGTGCACACACACATATCTAATTACACATTAAAACAAGGCTCTGTATGCACACTGCACATCAGACAAGCTTCCTGAAATCTATTTGACTTAATGAATAAAATAAACATACTAGAAGACCAATATGTTGTTTCCTGAGTCTGCATAGGAAAGTTAATCCATTTAATTAAAATCTGCATATATTTTCTGTGATTTGAGAGGAGTGAAGCTGAAAACTGCTTTCCACAGTAATTATTTCCATTCATAGGTTACCAGTGTTTTGGGGTTTTTTGTTTTGTTTTGTTTGTAAGAAGTAAATAACAGTAAATAAGAGAACACGCCAGTAGTATGTTGTCAAATTTTCCATCAATGCCGAGAAGCCAGGAAAC
>NW_022103928.1:2389883-2392389 GCF_000313985.2 Echinops telfairi | reverse complement strand
TTTTGATAGCTGGGCACCATCAGCTTTCTTCACCACTTTTGCTTATGCACCCATTTGTCTTCAACGATCGTATTGGGAAGGTGAGCACACAATGGTATGATTTTTTGTTCTTTGATGTCTGATACCTGATCCCTTTGACACCTCATGATCACACATTTTACTCTTTTTAAGCACCATCCCAAACCAAACCAAACCCACAGCTATTGAGTTGATTCTTATTCATAGTGATTCCATAAGGATTTCTGATATTGCACATTTTTTACAGGAAAAGACAGGCTCATCTTTCTCCAATAGAGGTGCTGGAGGATTTGAACACTGACTTCTCCACTAGGGCTCCTTAGAGGGTCAAAATATAAATAAGTCAGTAAAACCTTAGAAAACCATTGCGTATATCCATCTTGTTTTCACTTATTAAAATCCTGCTCAAAAATTATCTAAGATAAAATTCATGTATGATACCCCTCTATCATTGTCCTCAATCAAATTTTAAATGAATTGTATCATGGAAAATGTTGCAAATAGGAAACAACCAATCAATAAGGTTTCCTTCCATCACATCATCCACTTATTTCTCATGGCACTCTTTGAAATAATAAAATAAGAAGCCTGGATATTTATGAAAAGTAGTCCAGTAAAATTAAGAGGTTCTAACTTCTTTAAAAAAAAAATTTAATCATTTTATTGGGGGCTCATACAATGCTTACAACAATCCATCCATCCATCCATTGTGTCAAGCATGTTTGTACATTTGTTGTCATCATCATTCTCAAAACATTTGCTTTCTACTTTAGCCCTTGGTATCAGCTCCTCTTTTTTCCCATCCCTCCCTTCACCCCCCTCCTTCATGAACCCTTGATATGTATAAATTGTTATTATTTTGTCCTATCTTACATTGTCTGCCATCCCCCTGGAACATGCATCAGAGAAGATAAAACCCTAGGAGTGCCCATGGCAGAGATGCACGTCTAAAAGTGTGAGTTTCACAAGCCAGGCTAGAAACTTGTAACAGAAAATAACACTTGGCATTCTTTCTTTCTTCAAACCTGTAGGAAAGTCACAAAACCCAATGTTCTTTAATTTTTAACTGATTATTATCATTATTTTTCAGTGTAGTACTTGATTTTGAACTATGTCACCATAGTTAATCCGTGTCTCTGTCAATCGCAAGTTCTTTGAAAATAGAGAAATTATCTTTGGTGGCAGAGTGGGTTACACATTGAGCTGCTAACCACAAGGTCAGAGGTTTGAAATCACCAGAAACGTGAGGCTGTCTACTCCTGCAAATATGGACAATCTCTGGACTCAAAGGGGCGGTTCAAGTGTGCCGTATAGTAGGGTTGCTATGATTAGGAATTGACTCAGTGTCAGTGATCTTATCCTATTACTTTCTTACTTATCTCTTGTTCCCCTACTTCTGTTCCTCACAGTTTCCCATGTACCCCTCCCCCTAATTGGTGGGGTGACAGGAAGCTCTTGTAAAAATACAAACTAACAAACATGCAATCAATTCCAACACATTGCAACCCCGTGTTTCGTGAGCCCAACTGTGCTTCCTAGAGTTTCATGCCTTTGATTTTACAGAAGTAGACTGCCTGACCTTCAAAAGTCCCTCTGGATGGACTCGAACCTCCAAGCTATTGATCAGAAGCCAAACAAATAACACTCTGCACCATTCGGAGACACCCCAGCCTTTTGAAAAAGACATGTTTAAAGATTGTCGAGTGGGTGACTAAAGGTCTGGAAACCGCATTTAACCCTAATTTAGACCCTTTGACTTTATTATTGCTGCCTTAGTCTTGCCACTGGTGGGGATCTAGTTCTCTCTTGGTCTCCTTCCTTTGAAGACTCCTATTTCAGGCAATTTGTCTATAAATAGGAATAGTCTCTCAGGATCAATGATTAGACTAAGGTTCTTTACTAGGTTCAATGAAATTGAATTAAAAAATGAGAACAATAAAAAAAACCTTTAAAAAGAAAGCTAACATTTCCTTCCATTAGAACTATTGTAGAAAACAAAAAAAAACCACAGTGTCCTAAGATAGGACTCTCTGTCATCTTCGAAGTGTTCGCATCTTGTTACAATTATGGCTCATATCTTGAGTACTATTTAGGCACATTAAAATTCACTTATGATTCGATCTTGGCATTAAAAAAGAAGCTCCTCTTTTAAATTCATGTTTTTATATGCTGCTAAGTATTCCAGTCTGATTTGTTTCCTTTTTACTCCTATAGATTTTGTTTTATGTATTTGAACCCACTCTGAACACCGCTGCTGAAGCTGTATCAGAAAATAGTGAGGTCTAAGACCCTAGTTTACATGCTCCCCATTTCTACCGCCCCCACCCCATCCATATAGGTGACAATTGTTCTTTTTTTCTACCGCCCCCACTCCATCCATATAGGTGACAATTGCATTGCTGTTAAAAGGTCTAGTTTATAAAGGGCAAGGAAGGCAGGCACTGAGCAGACTGCTTCCTGCTCTGGCCGTAGTTAGACGGATGGAGAA
>NW_022103928.1:2381983-2388837 GCF_000313985.2 Echinops telfairi | reverse complement strand
GCATGAAGGTTACATAAACATTTTTGTATGTGTTCTTTAATGAACCGACACACGTTTTAGGTGCATTACATGTTCGTGTGTTTAACTGTAGTCAATTCTGCCAAATGTTCTAAAGTTCTTGTACCTCTATTTATTCTCTCACCAGTCCATCCATCCACTATCAAGTCAATTCTGACTCAGAGCAATCCTGAATAGGACTTTCCAAGGTCATAAAGCCTTACAGGAGCAGAGAGCCTCATCTTTCTCCCTTGGGGTGTGTTTGAACCTCTAACTTTGCAGTTAGCAGTTCAATGTTGCCTTGACAGCACCATATGTCTCCAGCAGTATGTGATCATTGTAGTTCCTCCATATGTTCTGAATACTCAGTATTTTCAGTTCATTTATTTTTATCCATTTCAGTCAAATTCTAACAGTATATCATTATAACTTTATTTTTATCTCATAAATATTGCTGGTTTAAATATAATAATAAATGTAATATATAATATAAAATGATACAATTGTAATTCACTGTGTTTAAGGAGTCATCATCTGCTTACATCATATAAATTATGAAGAAACTTCCAGCAATAGGTTTTTCAGTGACACATCAATTAAATTCACTTCATCAGCTCTTGTAATTCCCCCTTTCAGAGTCTCACTGCAGGGTATCATCACCTACATCATGTGATATTGGCAAGTGTTCTTCAGGTATGAGGCTGGGGACAAGATGTTCTCTACACAACAGAATTATCCATGTAAACGAATTCATTTTCTCTTTAAAATACTGCTGAGGTTGGTTCTCCATTATAAATGATTTTCTACTCTTTATCAAAGGAGCCCTTGTGCTCTAGGGGGTTATGTATGGAGTTATCAACCACGGAGTCAGCCGCTGTTTGAATTCACCCACCTCTCTGAGGTAAGGCTTTCTGCACCCATCAGTGTCTATAGCTGCATAAACCTAAAGCAGCAGGTCTACTGTGTCCTACAGGTTCCCTGTGAGTCAGGATTTACCAGTTGGTGTGGAGTATGGATTTCTGGTTTACTCTATATTGATTTCATAAGTTATTTTTGCTTTTCCTCACCATGCCTGGAGTACCCATTTCTCCAGGCCTTTCCTGTGGTGTTGCTGACAGGCAACAGTCCAACGATTCATTGAGATTTGAAAGTGCTCCTATGCTCTTGCACAAACCTCAGAATCTGTTATTGCTTGCTGCCAAATATCAATACGTGTTTGTGTCTGAGAGACTAGTTCAGTGGTCAGCCAGTTAAAATGGTTATCCCCTGTTGGAATTTTAATCTCAGTTGTACAGATTTTTTGAAAATCACAATCTTGTTTGCATGTCTAACTCTAAAGAATTAAGAGAAACATCTACTGAGCAATGGATAACAAAGACCTTCTGCTAATATTCTATATATATTTTAAATCCTGCCCCAAAGAGATCAAATGCTAATAGCATTTGATTGATGTGTTCTTACAATCACAGAATGTTTATTATTATACTATCCTTTGCTTATTCTTATTTAATAAATCAGCAGTTCACAAACTGTGGGTCATAACCCCTTTGGGGGTCAAATGACCCTTTCACAGGGGTCGCCTGATTCATCACAGTAGTAAAATTACAGTTATGAAGTAGCAACAAAAATAATTTTATGGTTGGGGGATGACCACAACATGGAGAACTGTATGAAAGGGTTGTGGCATTAGGAAGGTTGAGAATGACTACATATAAAAGCTTCCATAATAACAAGTACAACATATTCAATATTATCTGCATGCATATTTTGAAACTGTTGTTATAGTTAATGATGGCCACAACTAGAATTTGTCAACAAAAATATTTTACACTGTGGAATAATCAAAGTATCTTTAAAATGGATGGTGCTAAATATGTATAGAAACTGGTTCATCACTTAAACTGAGGAGGGGGGTGACTTGCATCGCATGTTGTTGCTGTTGCTAAGTGGCATTGGGTTGGTTCCAGCTCATGTTGACCCTGTGGATGATAGAACAAAACATTGCCTGCTCCGCATCCGCTTCACAATTGCTACGTTTGAGTCATTGCGGCGGCCACTGTGTCAAACCATCTAGATGTTTTGCTGACTGTCTACTCTAATCAAGCATGATGGCCTCTTCCAGGGACTGGTCTCTCCTGAAAACATGTGCAAACTACCTGATCACATGTACAAACTACATGATAACATGTGCAAACTACCTGATAACATGTACAAACTACATGATAACATGTGCAAACTACCTGATAACATGTACAAACTACATGATAACAACCACAGTTGGCCATCATTCCTTATAAAGACCGTTCCGGCTGTCTTTCTTGCAAGATGGATATGTTTGTCCTTCTGGCAGTTCGTGGTACTTTCAACAATGTTTAATGGCACCATAATTCAAATGCATCTATAATTCATCATTCTTATTCAATTTTTGACTTTCACATGCATAGAAAGTGATTGAAAACGCCATGAATATTTGGTCAGGAAGGCCTTTATCCTCAGCGTGACAGCCTTGCTGATCAGCACTTTAAAGAGGTCCTGTGGTTCAGATTTTCCAAATGCAATACATCCTTCGGTTTCTGATTGCATTGATTGTGGATCCAAGACAGATGAAATGCTTGACAATTTCCATCTATTCTCTCTTTATCAGGATGCTGTTGAATGGTTCAGTTGAGAGGATTCTTTTTCTCCTTCACATTGATTTGCAATTCATACTGAAGGCTGCAGTCCTTGACATCCATAGTGAAATCACTGGTCTCATAGCCACTTCTAAAGTGGATTTCTGGCAGCTCCCTCTTAAAATGCTGCTGCAGCCATTGTGGAATGATCTTCAGCAAAATTATACTTGCATATTATATTAACAATATGTGTGATAATTTCCTCGTTATATTGGTTCACCTTTTTTTGGAATGTGTACAACATGCATCTCTCCCCTACTGTTGACCAGGTGACTGTTTTCCAAATCCTGGCACCAATGAATGAGTCCTTTCAGTGTTTCATCAGTGTGGGAGACATGTTCATTGGTATTCTGTCAGTTCCTGAAATCACTAATGCCTTCAGTGCTGCTTGGACCTCTTCAAGTCTGATCACCGATTCTTGATCAGATGCTGTCTCTTGAAACGTTGGAATGTCTACAAATTCTTTTTTGTATAATGACCTAGTGTATTCTATACATGGGTTACACTCCAAATTCTCTTTAGTCACATAAACTATTTACCTTTTCTTTGCCAATCTGAATCATGTCGTGTTCCTGCCAAACAGCATTCATTTCAGTGACTCAAGATTACACAATAGAACATATAAGTCTATTTAATTGAGATAGGAGTGACTAAGTGGCACAAATGGTTAAGCACTGGACTACTGACTGAAGGATTAGAGGTTCAAGTCCATGCAATCTTTTACATTGATTTGCAATCCATATTGATGGCTGCAGATCTGGACCTACATAATGATATATCTGGTCTCATCAGGCCCGACAATCTGCTTCTGATCTGCTGTGAGGTGGAATCAACTTGATGTAAACAAGAACAACAACAAGTGATTTTGAATTGACACATGACTTTAAGATCACTGTCTGCAAGTCCAAATTTACTAAATTGAATGTTAGTGTTAGAAATCTGACATTGAAGTCTCGTATACTGCTAAAACTAGAACAGAATTGAATTAGTTGCTCAATTTTAAAAGTTTGAAAGCTTTTACACACCAATGCATACACATCATTTTCTAACTTCTCTTAAAATTTCAGGCTACTTAGCAAAATCTAACCTCCATCTCGCCAGACAGAGCCATTTATAATTGTGTGGTATGTGTCTGCCCCTATTTTTCTCAACCTGGGCAATGTAGACAGTTAAGTTTTCCTCTGATTTACATATACATCCTTGCCCTACAGCAATTAGTGATTGAGATTGTAATCTAGTGTATAATGTTTTTGGATGCTCCTAAGAGTCTGAGATATACATAGTTGAAACATCAGTAAATCTCTTTAATTTTAAGACATCCTAAGAGAGATCATTGATCAAAGACATAATTAATTTAATAGCATTTCTTCCTGTTAGATAATTATTACCTCAGTTATTTAGGCATCTAGATTATGAAACATCCTGATTTGTCAAGGGAAATCTTTTAAAATGTCACACTAAATATGATATTTACCCACGATCTTGGGTCCCCACGTAGTATGAATGATCAATGCACTTGCTCTTAGCAGAGGACCTGGAGGTATGAGTTCACCCACAGATGCCTGGGAAATAGTCCTGGCAGTCTTCTTATGAAAAGCCAGGTAATGGAAACCCTCTGGGACATTGATCTACCATGACACATACAGTCACCATCGATCAGAATCAATTCAACAGCAGCTTGTTTTCTACAACTTAGAGATGAAGATATTGAAGTAGAAAAACACTAGATGAGTTGCATGCAGCCATTGGTAGGAATAAAATGCAGACCTTGCAGTGCCTGATTCCAAGCTTTTACCAGTTTATTTGAGGGTCCTCGAAACTCGGAATTCAAATATTTACAGATTTGAAGTTCTGCCATATCCAGAGCCATCATAATTGCCATCAAAACACATTAAAATCTATTTTTTAAATATTGATGTTAAGTCTCCAAATAGGAGAACATTTCTCATACATTCTGTAACAAAACTTTCTTATAACTGTGCAAACATTTTTAAGACATTAATAAGGACACTGGAAGTGAAAATCTGTCTGCTTGAATAACAGAATTTATGAGTATTCTGCCAATGTTGTCAGAATGATGTCAAATGAAACCAGGGCAAATAACAAGCATGAACATCATTGCTGTGATGTGCACAGAGAGAGGACATGTCTTACTGCTCTAGTTAAAGGTGCATCAGATAAAATCCACTGCCTTTGAGTTAATTCCAAGTCTTAGCGACCACCTGAGAAAGAGTAGAATTATTCCCTAGAATTTTTGAGGCTTGAAATCTTTATCATAAGCAGAGAACCTCATCTTCTTCCTGTTGAGTAGCTCATTAGCCAGCCTATGCTTAGAAGACAAAGAGCCCTGATGGTATAGTAGTTATGTGTTGGGCTGTGGTCTGCATGGTCGGCAATTCGAAACCACCAGCAGCTCTACAGGAGAAAGACTGGGCTTTCTACTCCTGAAAGCAATTAAAGGTCATGAAAACCCACAGGGGGTCTCTGTGAGTCAGCATTGACTGTGAAATTGGTGTTGGAGTATGCTTAGACGACAGATCCATTAGGCTCTATGTGTCAGTTAAAGAGATGATAATTAATAGAAGACAGAAGAGCATACCCACTACAGCGAGCCACATGAGATAGGCAAGAGATGTGAAGGGACAGAACATAATAGAAAAAATTACCTGCTCTTTAGGAAGAGTCTTGAAAATTAAGTTTAGGCGAGAAGATTAGGACCTCTCCATTTTTATTCTATTATTGCAAAATAACTTGGAAAGGCATAAAATAATGTGTTAGGCAGGGTTCTCTGTTGAAACGAAACGAGGACACTTATGATTTGATAGATAGATAGATAGATAGAAGTTTATAAAGTGAGAAGGAATATAACAGCTAATTAATCCACAGAGCAGTACAGAGGATTACGTTCAACTCATTTCCATGGTACATAGGCTGCTGAATCCAAGGTAAAGGAAGCAGACAGCAGAGTCTTTCCTGAGGCAAGGTAAGCAGAGTCTGCCCACAGGCAGCAAGCAGCAGGGTCAGTCACCAACAGTCAGTAGCTCCAGAGCTTAGCGATGCAGACCTGGATGGCACATGGAACACAAGAAAAGCAAGGTGACAGGATCCACCAGCTTCAAGCTCAAGGAGTGTATGCACAATCAGTTTGTCAAAGCAGGTCTCAAAGTAGCCTCAAGCTCTGGCAACATGATCCATGGATTGGCCAGGCCACAGGTAGTAGTGCTCACTGATTGAGGCAGAGAACTAACTAGCACAGCAGCATGCACACTCCAGTATGCTCTGATCACCAGAGAGCAAGAGAGAGAGGGGTAGGCCTTGCAGAGCCGTTTATCTGTTTGTTCTCCAATCAAACTGTGACCTGATTAATCACATATGTTCCTATTGGCCAGGTTGGCACAATAAACCTACCTATCACACAACACTTTTTAGAATGGATCAAAGGGAAACATATGTTCAGTAATTTAATGTCAATATATGAAGTAGATTATGAGAAATCTGGGTGAACAGATCTGTTTCCAAAACAATTACAAAATGTAAAACATCACCAAGAAATGTTTCATGTTAATAAATACTGATACATATGTGTCAGGGTGAGAAAGTTCTAGATCAGATGGGAGAAGAGAGACAGAGTGAGAGAGAAAGAGAGAGAGAAGGGGAATGATAATGCTTTGAAGCCACACAGAGTGTGCTGAAAGAAAGGAGTAGCAACTGACTTTTGAAAAACCAGCCAGTCAAATCCCTGCACAGTTCTACTTTGTCAAACATAGGGTCCCATGAGTTGGAGTTGATTTGGCAGGAACTAAGTTTAAAATGACATGAGTAAATATTTATAAAGTGTTTAACAAAGCACCTAAATGTACCTAGTTAAAAGAAATATATCACTAAGATTAATCTTACCTGTTTCTACTTACTTTTATGGGTTTACTAGAAAAAGAACACTGGATGGAGATGATGATGACTAGTTAGATTCACCCACATGGAGCTCCTGCTGCCAGACCAGAAAATTGGGAGGTACGGTGAAGGAGACTCGGAGGTAGAGTCCTGAAATTTAAATCAGGATACCAGGGTCTGTCCGGAACCCACTTTTTTTGATTTCCACTCACAAAGTGAACCAAGAATGCTCTAAATAGGTCTAGGTTTGGTGTCCGGTGCTGTAGGCTCCAGCTGAGCGAGTAGCGATTGCCC
>NW_022103928.1:2377859-2379936 GCF_000313985.2 Echinops telfairi | reverse complement strand
ACTCAAGGTAGATCACAGACCTTGAGGTAAAACTCCAAACAATTAGGGCCATTAATGAGGGAATTGGGACAAACCTGAGAACCTTGGTACAGGGAATACATAGGCTATCAGAAATAGGGAAGGATACAAATACAGAGGAATCACAAATTGACAAGAGGGATATAATGAAGATAAATCACCTGTGTACATTGAAAGAATTCACCAAGATAGTAATAAGACAGCCCACAGACTGGGAAAACATCTTTAGCAATGACACATCAGATAAAGGCCTTATAACTAAAATCTACAATACTTTGCAAGCTTACAATAAGAAAAAAAGTAACTGTCCACTGAGGAGGTGGACAAAGGACCTGAGCAGAAGTTTCACAGGGGCAGAAATCCAAATGGCCAATAGACATATGAGAAAATGTTCCTGATCATTAGCCATAAGAGAAATGCAAATTAAAACAACTATGAGATACCACCTAACACCCTCAAAGATAGTCCAATTCAAAAATTCATAAAGTTGCAAATATTGGAGGGGCTGTGGGGAAAGAGGACCTCTTGTTCACTGCTGGTGGACCTGTAGGTGTGTACAGGCACTATGGAAATTGATTTGGCGGTATCTAAAACAGATGGAGATTGAGCTGTTTTATGATGCAGCAGTCCCCCTACTGGGCATATCCCTCCAAGAGGCAAGAAATAAACCACGGCCAGACATCTGTGCTCCAATGTTCATTGCGGCATAGTTCACTATAGCAAGGAGTTGGAAACAGCCCACATTTCCATCAATAGACAAATGGATCAAAAAACTGTGGTACATACATACAATGGAGTACTACGCATCCCTAAAATGAAGTGATAAATGCATGAAGCACATTTCCGCATGGGAAGACCTGGAGTTTCTACCTAGAGTTACTACACTAAGTGAAGTAAGTCAAGAACAAAAGGACAAGTACAGCATGAATCCACTGAGGTAAGCTTAAAAAAAAATGGGGGATAAGGGAAAAGGTACTATAGATATACATCCCTGGGGTGAGGTTCAGCAACTATGGCAGGGGCCAAACTCAATCCAGGGATACATATGGCAGCCAACTAAATTAGAGGAGGGAAGAAAGAGAAGGAAAAAAAAAGAAAAGAGGGGAAAAAAAAGACATGGGTAGGTGGGGAGCAGGGTACTAATCTACTCAAGGGGAGAGTTTTGTTTATATCTCCACAGGAGAAGGAGAGAGAAACCAGGATTCAACCCGATGTGCCAAGATGTGAATACAACATACTGGCATGTACCAGGGAATCAATAGAGAGGTCCACAGGGCCAGCCCCAATTCTGACTATGTTAACAACCCCACACCCTACTCAGAAGAATGCACTTCAGAAGACAGTAATGGGGCTCTATAGCTTGGGGAGAGGGGCATGCTGGAGTAGAGCACATGGGAGAAATGCAAAGGGTTGGAGAGGGAGAAGAGGACATCCTGACCCACCAAGCCCTGAGGACGATATTTCTGATCTGAGGAGACAACGCACGCACGGGGAGGATCGTAGGGCTGGCCCTACCACGGGAGACTGAGTCCCTCATTGAACCAAGATGCTGTGGGGGACAGCACTGGAGACACAGTGCAGGAATTGTGTATGGTCTGGCCCCATCACACTGGGGAGAGGCACTGAGGGCATGCAGCAGAGCAGCTGGGGGAGCAGACTCATGAACCCCCAGGGAATACCAAAAATAGACTTTGGAGACAGAGGGTGGCACCCCATCAGACTCAACTGGAAAACACTGTAAGGCCAACACACAGATCTTGAATGATTTATAGGCTTCTCTGTTTTTGTCAGTGGCTTTCTTTTTGTTATTATTATTTTGTGTTTGTTTTTTGCTGCTATTGTTATTGTTGTATTAGTTTCAACTTTCTTTGTTGTTTTATTTGGCTTTGCATGGTTTTTGCACTTCTTAATGTATCTGCATGTCTATCTAGATAAGAAAGGTGGGATAAATAATTCAGAGATGAAAAGAATGGAACCAATGGTTCCAGGGGGATATGGGAGAACGGGAGGTGGGAGAAAGGAAATGGGGGGGACCAACCCAGGGACAAGGGAACAACAA
>NW_022103928.1:2370774-2376705 GCF_000313985.2 Echinops telfairi | reverse complement strand
CAATGGATGGATGTATGGATTGTGATAAGAGTTGTGTGAGCGCCCAATAAAATGATTTAAAAAAAGAAAAAGAAAAATTACACTGACATGTCTCTCTGTCCTGTGTGAATTGTCTCCTATTCATTTTCTGCTCTGGACCTGTGAAATTCCACATGAATGAGTACATTATGCAATGGGAATGAGATCATACAGAAAGTCAAGCAAAACCAAGTGTGATGCAAGAAAGTGGAGGAAGAGGAGGAGACAGGACAGTCAGACTAGGCAGGAAAAAGAGGGTACATCAAACCCATATAATACATGGGTACCTTTGAAGGGGGCTCTGTACAAAGCTGTGCAGAGTACAGAGCTACCACAAAGGGATTTTCAATAGGCTCAGGCCTGCCAGGTTGAAGGGAGAGTAGGGTGACTAGACTGGTGGAAAAAAAGAATCATGTTGGAGCAGTTATCTCCAGTCAAGACTTACAATCAGCCTTAAAACAAAGAAAAGCAGCAGGTTGAGAAAAACATCTTGACTCCTTTCTCCTCCCTCCCCCCCTCCCTCTGATCTGTTTGCGAACTAGTTCCCCATTGCCCAAATCCTTGAGGGAAAGGAGGTCGTTGAGGTAACCTTGCACCGCCAGTTCATGGAACATAGTATTGTTCCATTTCCAGGTAGAAAGTGAACCCTGAAAGGCTAATAGGACATATCTGGCAAAGAGGCATTCTCATTTTCATAGCACTATTCTCTCCTTTGGGGTAGGGTGGTTGTTTTCAATGTTTAAACTTTTTTACTGCGAATTCAGTGGCGGCTTTACATTTCAGATCATCTTTGTGTTTAACAACTTACCGTAAATGACTTATCAAACCTCCCAAGAGCTTGCCTTGCCCCCCTCCCCCCTCCGCCTTTTTTCTATTCATCCTCTTGTAGGCTATTATCTTCCCCTTCACCACTGTGAAAAGAGACGAAATCAAGATGAGAGCTTTCCCACCAAAAGAAGCAGACCTTGATGCATATGAGGGGTGGGAGGGGAAGGAAGGGAAGGGAACAATAGGTTGGATGGTAGAGAGGTGTTAAAATTATGTGTCTTTTAAGAGCTGCAGATTAACTTAGTGCCCTGAGGTGCTGTTAGCCCATCATGCATACAGCCATAGAACAGAAATATCTAAATATGTGCTTCTAACCTCTGAATGAGTGGGTAACATTAGAATGTGAAGACATAGTCTGTGTCAGCCAATGATAATAAAATCACAAGTCCATGTCAAATACAACTTCTATCTCTCCTGGGCTAATTCCTCTATAGGTAGTAACTGTGGGGTGAACTGAGTTTACTGCATAGGTAATTATAAATGAAAACGATGCTCTACTTGATTGAGCTTCTGCAAGGCTGCCACCCTGTTCATCAACCAATGCACAAGTGTTCTGCCCATATTAATTCCCCCAAGAGTCATAGTAAGACGCTCCGGTCCTTTCTCCTTATCTCCAGTTGAGAAACTGCCGGACACCAGAAGCAGAGAGTGGCCCGCGCAAAGACATATTGCAAACGGCTATCCGGGTGGTGATTAGAATTTCAAGTTCTGACTTCAGCTTGGAGGAATTGCCTGCAGAGTATCTCTAGTGAGAACTGCAGACGACTGGCAACCTCAGCAGAATGCAGCATGGTTTGCTCTAACGTCACTCCCCTTACAGGTTTTCTGTGGGGATTCAAGACCCTTAGAGAAGCCGGGCTTTGACTGAGCTAATTATAGAAGATGTGGTCTACAGAACCTCAAAACTTCCTGGTTAGATGATAAAGTGGTTTGTTTCATAGTACTTCCGTTCGTTTCCGTTTCTTTGATAAAGTCACACACCGATCTGAAGCTAAGTGCATTGCTGTTTAGGGGAACTCATGAATTAATGAAATGTACTCCAGTATTTATTGCTGCATGGAAAATGCGTTGTGCTGGTGAGCAGAAACACTGTGGTGATTACAGTTAATAGAATCAGGGCTCCCTGATGTTTCCCCCAAACTGTTCCTGTTTGCTTCACTGCAGAAGGGCTCTACCAATTTACAACTTCTGATGCTGGAGAGCTCAGACCTGGGTATCACTCTGGTAATTTCCATCATTATCTCTCATGATCTCCTCCCCCTCAAATTTACCGGTTTAATGTTTGGACTCACTTAGCACAGCTCTGATCATTTATTTGCCTCTGTGTCAAAATAATTTAAAATAAGATCATGCCAAACCCTGGCAGGTTATTGTGCACCCATCTGAGCATTTAGTAGATCAAAGATGCTGGTCTGAAGATTCTGAGGTTAAAAGGAGAAGCCAACAAACAAAGACAGCTCTTTTCAAAATAAATAGCACATTAATCTAGCTTTTGTTGTTCGATAATGTCCTTGAAAGGTGTCTTCTGTACCACAATGGGTAAGAAGTAGACTGATGACCAGAAAGTTGCCCATTTGAAACATTGGTCTGTGGGAGAAAGTCTAGAGTAGTTGAAACAAGAAACCCCACTGCTCCAGCTAGTCACTGAAAATAAAGACATGTGGCTCACCCATGCTGTTGGAACTGGGACCCAGAGAGTACACATATTTGGTGAGACAGTGCCATATCATTTTAGATCCTCCTGTAAGGCGGCCCCGATCCTCACAAGCAATTCTATCCTTACTTGCACCTTCACATGTATTCCAACACTTAGCAGCCTATCGGCTTGAGGGAGAATTAGGTGTTAGAACCAGGGAATACCAGGTGCACACTGCCACATCTACTTTGCTGTAAAGTAGCTGACTAATCTCATGCAGTGAATTACAGGATCCTATGTCAGGTGTTCCTTCCTGACCCTGATGGTATATCTTCCAACTGGGTGCTTATATTTGAATCCACTATCATTGACTCTGCATTTTCATAGAATTGAGCAACAAGTGTACATCCTCTGGTCTAGCTGGATTTGTAAGGTAGAATTGGGATCATGATAGTGGGGTGGGGGCAGGGGGACAGCATTTAGGAACTAGAGGAAAGTTGTATGTTTCATCGTTGCTACACTGCACCCTGACTAGCTCCTCTCCTCTCCAGGACCCTTCTGTAAGGGGATGTCCAATTGCCTACAGATGGATTTGTGTCTCCATTTTGCACTCCCCCTCATTCACTGTGGTATATATATAACTGTTTGTCAATTTCAGGATTAAGAGTGTGGGGGTGGAGTCTAGCTTGTCAATCAGATCATAGCCAACGAGGCTTCTGTGTGGGCATGGCCTTCTCCTGAGAATTCTGGGAAACTTGGAACTTCCTCCTTGGAGGCAGGAGAATTGCTCTCTCTGCTCACACCCTGGGAGACATAACAGCTGACAAGTCACATGGACCCACCCTGATGCAGAGACCCCTGCCAGTGCTGAGATGTTTCCAGTGACACTGGATCCAGCTAATATCAGACTTATGGACTTGATCTGGACTGGACTGGGATGTTTTCTCAATGTTCAATTGCTCTTCTATATAAATCTCTTTCTTATACACATATGTGTGTCCATGGATTTGTTTCTCTAGTCTACCCAGACTAACACACTCACAGTGATATGCTTTTTTGTTCTTTGATGCCTGGTACCTGATCCTATAGATATCTTGTGATTACACAGGCTGGTGTGCTTCTTCCACATGGGCTTTGTTGCTTCTCAGCTAGATGGCCACTTGTTTACCTTCAAGCCTTTAAGACCTCAGATGCTATATCTCCTGATAGCCAGCACCATCACCTTTCTTCACTACATTTGTTTATGCACCCACTTCATCTTCAGCGATTGTGTTGGGAAGGTGAGCATCATGGAATGCCAGATTAATAAAACAAAGTGTTCTTGCATTGAGGGAATACTTGAGTGGAGGCCAAATGTCCATCTGCTACCTTAATACTAAATCTGTAAATATATGCACATAAATCTATTTCCCCATCATCATATATAAATATATTTACATATGTACATGCACATGTTTAGACCTCTATAAAAGCTCTTTGCCTCCTACTTCTTTCCTCTATTTCCTTTTACTTTCCTCTTGTCCCACTATCAGGTGCAACCTTCATTTGGATTTCACTAATTCCTCTCATTTACATTGCCCTTGATCAAGCCTGGGAACACATGGAATCCAGGACAGATAAACCCCTCAGGACCAAAAATGAGAGTAGAAATAGCAGGAGGATAAGGGGAACGTGAGGAGAAAAGGGTGAACTGATCACAATGATCTACCGATAACCCCTTTCCTGGTGGATGGACAACAGAGGAGTGGGTGAAAGGAGACATAGGATAGTGTAAGACATGAAAAAAAATTGTAAATTATCAAGGGTTCATGAGGGAGGGAGTGTGAGCGAGGGAGAGAAAACTGAGGAGTTGATACCAAGGGCTCAAGTAGAAAGAAAATCTTTTGAGAGTGATGATGGCAACAAATGTACAAATGGTAAAAATGTGCTTGACACAATGGATGTGATAAGAGTTGTATGAGCCCCAAATAAAATGATTTTTTTTAAAAAGAATTGGACAACAAAGTTTTGAACTTCTTGCAGTCCATTTATACAAGAATCTTTTCTTAATATTATATGTCTTTGATCATCTCTCCGCGAGCAGTTTGCCTCTCTAGTAAATTGTTGTATTGCAGTACAAAGTCAGCTCCAACAGTTGTGTTTGTTAGGCTCTGGTTTCTAGAGAAAAAAACCAAGTATTTCATGTATGTATAAGAAATGACTTTATATCAAAAAAGATATTTATATTAAGAAGCAACTCAGTCCAGTCCAACTCGAGACCCTTGGTCAGATTATAGCTGGGGTCCCCTTTAGGTTCATGTAGCTGCCAGCCCCTGGAACAGGAAGCTAAGTGAGAAGTGGGGAGAGGTGTGTGGCTCCAAGATCCACAGGAACATGGCGGGGCACCTCGGCTCTCAAGGTTGGCAGATCACATAGGCCTCCAAACCTAGAGCCAGATGCCGAACTCAGGCAAGCAGGAAGGTAAATAGGGGCAATTGATAGGATCTCTTATAGAAAGACTACACCCACAGGAGATGTCATTAGACTGTCCAACTGAGAGGTTGAACTCTATCCATACTTTCACATAGGTTGTTTCACATCAAGTTGGCACCAAATCTAACCATCACATCATGTACTTTAGTGTCTAGTGTAATCCCATAAACCTAGACTAACTTCAGGGGTTACATATAAGTGCCACTAGTGATGCTGGAAGCATTAGAAGCAAGCAAAAGCCTTGCTAAGACACACACAAAAATGTTGACTTCCTTGATGTGCAATGTTGATTGAGGTCTGCAGCTTCAATTGCCCACTATTTCAAGTTAAATAAATTCATTGTCAGGAACATTGTAAAAGTAATAATAAAAGCATCTATACCTGTAGATGCAAATTATCTTACACTTCTTGTGAAATACCTTTTTATGTCATATTGAAAATCCAGCTTTTATGTTAGTTCAGTGTATATTACATGTATTAACTGTGTTTTCATTGATTTTGTTATCAGTATGGCTTTAGGTCAATAGTAGGCTACTAGATGTAAAAGTTTGAGAAGTCAAAAGCTTTACATGGATTTTCAACTACAAAGGGGGTCTGTACCCCTAACCACTGTATTCTTCCAGGGTCCACTGTACATAAATATACACAGGAACTGTTGTAAAATAAAATCAGATTATAGTGAATTTTAGAAAAATTTGAGGAGCATTAATAAATGGATACTTTACTACTACTGAATTTTCTATCTGTAAAACTGAAACATTTCTTTCCTAATTTGATCTTTACTTTTTCTCAATAATTACATATAGAGGCTGTATACAACATTTATTTATTTGTTTCTCTAGATTTGACACGGTTTATCTTATTGATGAATTCTCTTCTTTTCATTTGGTTATCTATTTTCATGTACCTGCTTTAAAGATATTCAAGCATATTATGGTAATTAAATCACTATATTTAATGAATTATATTATACTAAA
>NW_022103928.1:2362286-2369205 GCF_000313985.2 Echinops telfairi | reverse complement strand
TACTCAGTGGCTTAAGGCCTAATATGCCCTGGTGGCATGGTGTTTGTGCATTGGCCTATGATCCACAAAGCTGGCAGTCCAACACCACCAGCTGCTCCATGGGAGAAAGACGGGTATCTATTCCCATAAACAGTGACAGTTCCAGAAACTTCCAGGGGAGTTCTACTCTGTCCTGTAGGGTCATATGGTCAGCATTGACTTGACGGCAGTGAGTCTAGTCCTCTTGCAGCCCTCATAAAACAGTGAGTAACACATTGGGATACTATTAGGTTGGACTGCTAATTGTGAGGTCAGCAGTTTGAAACCACCAGCCAGCTCTCCTGGAGAAGAAAATGAGTCTTTCTTCTCCCATAAATATTTAATGTCTCAGAAACTCACAGGGGTAGCTCTACCCTGCCCTATCCTGTCTTATAGGGTAGTGATGTGTAGAACTCTATTATAGTGAGTTTGGTTTTGGGGTTGAATCCCCTTTGATGTGATCTAACAGAGGTTATAATATCCATAATGGGATCCTATGAGTAACTAACTAATTGTAAGAAAATTAGGGTTGTATGCAATACCCTTATGCAGATCACAGCCCTGATCCAATCAATTGAAAGGACCTTTCCTTTGGGGGGCACGGTGGGGAGGGGCAGGGAGTGACCTGCTTCCAATATTAGTAGACACTGCAGAAAAGTTTGTTTCTATTTGCTTGCTCTGGATCCTGTATCTGGCTCATCCCCCAAACCCCAAATTCTTTGGACTTGAGTCAGTGGCCTTCCTTAAAGATTTACAGCCTCAGAAAATCTGTTTGTAGCAATTATAAGTCACAATCAACTTGATGAGGTGTTTTCTGTTTTGTTTTTTTTTGTGGGGTGGATTTTATGGATCAATCTAAGTAACCCTAGTGTCCAGTGGTTACAAGCTACTCACTGAACAGCCAGGGGTTCAGCCAAGCAGCTGTTCCACAGGAGGATATGGAAATCTGTTTCTGTAAACATTTACAGTCTTGGAAAATAAATTAAAAAGATATTTCCAGCTTTGAATTCTTTATGGGGCAGATTTATTTGGTCCTACAGGGAGCCTTTGTGATTTCATGGTTACTAATTGGTCTGAGATCCACAAAGGCATCAGTTCAAAACCATGAGCTGCTCTGTGGAAGAGTGACAGGGATTTATTTCTACTACCATAAAGATTTACTGTATCAGAAACTCATAGGGGGCAATTCTTCCCTGTCTTATAGAGTCGTGAGCAGAGTCAACTCAATGGCCGTGAGTACAGGGTCACTATGAGTAGAGTTAACTCAATAGTTGTGATGCTCTCTTTGTTGTTGTTTGTTCTGGGTTTTAAATTGTGTGTGTGTGCTTGTGTACAGTGGTTTTTTTTGGTTCAGATATTTGTATCTGTTCTCACCTATGTACATATTCCATTCATCCCTAGGTGTTCAAGCATTCATTATTCTGTTCCTTTTGCTGTACATCCTCATAGGAGTGCCATTTTTTCACTTACCACAAATAGTATGTTTTAAACAGTTTTTATTGTATAAAGCATACTGTCCACACCTTGTCACTTTCCGGTAAGCACCATTAAACATTTCTATATTTATCTGTTCTTATCTTCTTATAAAAGTAGGTTCAAATAGTGTTTGTCCTGATAGTCTCGATTTATTTTACTTACCATCCTGGCTTCCAGGCACGCCCATGCTGTAGCATGTTTTACACACACATCCTCGTTCTTTACTATTGCATAATATTCTATTATATTTATATATCATAGTAGTTTTTTTTGGTGCATTACTCCACTAATAGACATGTAAGGGTTTTTTTCCCCCCATTTCTTTCCTCTTGTGAATACAGCAGCAATGAACATATTCATGCCTCTGTGTTTGTGTCTTTATTTTTAGATCCCTAGAGTATAAATCTCAGAGGACCATTGCTGGATCATATGATAGTTATATTTTTTCTTCCTTTTATTGTTTAAAAATCTATAGTAGTTGTACCATTTTACACCCATCAACAATCAGTGTTATAATCTTCCCATATTCTCGACATTATTGTTGCTACCTATTTTTTAATCAACTCAATTTTAGTTAGGTGAATTTCATTGGTTGATTTTATAATTTTGAAACACCCTTGTAACCCTCCAATAAATTCCACTTGCCCATGCCACCTCATTTTAGCTGTGCTTTACAGCACCCTAATGGCTAATTTCTGAGAACATCTGTCCACATTGATTGGCTGCTGGGATGTCCTTTCTGGTGAAGGTTCTTCTATTTGTGCCTCCTTCCTGTTTGTGATTGGGTCCGTTGTCTTGCTGTTCAGTGGTTGCAGCCATCTGTGTACTTCCACAGATGCCCTGTTTGATTGTGACTCATTTTATGGCACTTTGCAGATAATGTTTTTACAGACTTTTGAAGATTTGTAGCAAACCTGTGACAAATCTATTGTTGCTAATTTTCAACTTGCCATTTTCCCACAGCATGTGTTTGCCTCGTCTCTGTGTCACGTTTTCGTAGTTCCCGTAATATTTCAGACTTTTCATAATATATAGAACAGTTAGTAGTAAACGTAACAGTGCAGTGTAAACATAACTTGTATATGCACAGGGGAAACAAAATATTTATGTAACTCTTTATTGCAATTTCCATGTTTATTACAATGGTCTGCAACTGATCTCACGATTTCTCCAGAGCCGGCCTGTAGTTGAATGATCAGACCCTTTTGAGGTACATTATTTCCCCTGTTTGCAAATCTAAAGACTAATTTTTAAGTTAAATCTTGTTTTTTTTTAAGAACTCCAATTTGTTTATTGCCTTTTTCTATTTAATATGGTGATAGTTATCCTGTTTTTTACAATTGACGAAGTCTCATAGATGTATTTCTATGGTATCTTCCAGGAATTTAATGATTTATAAATTTATTATTTAGGTCTTTGATCCATTTTGTGTTCATTTTGTTTATAGTATGAAGTGTAGAGGTGCTATTTCATTTTTCTGCTGGTGAATATACAGTTTTGAAAGCATCATTTATTAAAGAAATCAATTATGTGCCACCTCACGGAATGGACGTTGGCCTTTGTTAAAATAAGAGTCATTAAAAAGTGACTGACTTTAATTCGGGGTCTTCAGTCCTATTCCACTGATCTACCTGTCATGACTGGACCAATGCCTAGCAGGTTTTATTATAGTGGCGAACGTGTGTATTTTTATATTGGGTAGCTTCAGATCTCCTGCTTTGTTCTTTTTCTTCAATATTGCATTGGCTAGTTGAAGTTTCATGGCTTTTCATATAAATTTCAGTTTTTCCCTTCAGTAAAAAATGTTATTGGTGTTTCTATGAGAATTGCATTGTGTCTGTGGAGGGAAAGATCACTTTCAGCAGAATCGACTTTTCACTGTATTAAATCTTCCAGCCCACGTGCTGGAATCTTTCTACTGTTTTGTGTTTTTTTGTCACTCGTCAGGTTTTATTTATTTTTCCACCTTTTAAACAATTTTTAAAAATATTTATCTATTTTTTTAATTTTAATTTTATTGTATTGGGGACTCTTACAGCTCTTATCATGATCCATCGTATGTACACGGTCTATCGTATGTACAGATGGCAGATGCATCTCTACATATGTTGCCATCATCTGTTTCAAAATATTTTCTTTCTACTTGAGTCTCTGGCATGAGATCCTCATTTTTCCCCTTCCTTACCTCCCCCCTCCCTCCTCCATTCCTCCTTGATAATGTATAAATTATTATTATTATTATAAGTCTCTTTTTTCTCTTTTAGTAGAGTTTGATAATTTTCATAGTATAGGTCTTTTTTCTTTGTCTTGATGGGGCTGATTCCTAGTTGCTTTGTTGGAGCCTATTGTAAATGATTTTTTAAAATCTTTCGCAGTGTAGTCTAAATTAGTGTAAAGGAGTCCAATTTAGTTTTGCTTGGTAATCTTGTACCCTGCAATGTTGCTAAATCTTTTACTAGTTCCTGCAAGTTTCTTGTGGAATCTTTAAATATAGATATTTTTACTTCTTCCTTTCTGATTTGGATACCTTTAATTTTCTTTTCTTGTCTCATTGTTCTGTCTAGGCGGTCCAGGCACATTTGCATACAAAGCATGATAGTGGGCATTCTTGTCTCATTCTCACTCTCAAAGAGAAAGTTCTCATGCTTAGCCTTTCAGTGCAATGTTGATTGTTAGTTTTACATGTATCCTCTTCATTTTGTGGAGAAATATCCTCTCTAGTCCTATTGTGCTGAGAGTTTTTATTGGGAAAGAGTGTTGAATTTTGTTGATCAACTTTTCTGCATCAATTGATATGATCATATCATTCTTTCCTTTTTCTTCTGCTTTATTTATGTGATAGATTATATTGAATTTTTTTTAACCATCCTTGAACTCTTGATATGAGCCCAGAAGGCATAGTGGTTAAGAATTGTGCTGCTAACCCCAAGGTCAGCAGCTGGAAACCAACAGCCGCTTGGAGGGAGAAATATCAGACTTTTTAATCCCTGAAAGAGTTCCTGTCTCAGAAACCCACAGCTGCAGGCAGTTCCACCCTGTCCTTTGGGACCACTCAAAGTTGGCCTCGACTTGATGGCAATGAGAGCGCGTGACCACGGCATACGATTTTCTACTATGTTACTGAGATTTGTTGGCTAGGATTTTGTTGAAAACCTTTGTTCATATGAAATATTGATCTGTAATTGTATCTTTTTTTTACAACATCTGTTCCTGATTGGGGTTTAGACTATATAGGCTTCATAGAAAGAAATTGGTAGTGCTCCTTCCTCTTCTGAGTTTTCTAAGAGATTGTGGAGGCTAGGTGGATCTGTGGCAGAATTTTGTAAGATAGCCATCTGATTCTGGCTTTGGAAATACTGTTCTTGATTGTGTGTGTGTTTAATTGTTATCTTTAAAAAATTAATTATGATATCTTCTATCTCTTCCTCTGGATAAATGAATCTGTTTAAGTTTCCTACCTCTATTTATATTTGTTTGGATAGATTGTGAATTTCTAAGAATTTGTACATTTTATTTAGTTTTTCAAAGTTGTAGAAATATAATGCTTCAGAGTATTCATTTATGATTTTCTCTGTTGGGTTGGTTTTAATATCACCAATATCCTTTCCTAATTTTGTTTTTGCATTAAAATGTTTTGTTTTGTTTTCTTTTTGTCAATCAAGCCAGTGGGTTCTCTATTTTACCAATACTTTCAAACAAATAGCGTTTGGTTTTGTTAATTCTTTCAATTGTTTTTCTATTGTAATTCCAACCCCCCCTAAATTCTATCTTATCTTAATTGATTTTTTTCCTGGTAAGGTTGTACTTTTATTTATTAATTCACACATCTACTATTACTACCATCTCCTTTCCCTCAGACTCCTTGTCCCAACCCCAAGGAACTGTCAATCTATTTGTTATCTAGGTTTACTTATCCTGGATTTCATATAAATAATCTCATACAATAATAAGAACATAAGAAGAAAAAAGACAGCAACAACAATAATATAAGACTCAGAAAAATCTCATTTCAAAACAAAGTGGAAAAAAGTAATAAAAACCAGGTCAAATTAAAAATATGCCCCAAAGTGTCAAAACAAATAATAATATATTCAATTTAAAACAAACTGCATTTGTAGTAATCCCTGTTCAATGGTCTATGGCAATTCAAAAAGGACTTAATCTACATGGGGTCTCGATAAATGGATTTTGGCTTTCACTGTCATCCTTAGCCTTCTGTAAACTGGGTGCTCAGGATTCAAACTCTAATGCCATTCCCTACTAAGACCTTGGTTTTTACCATTTGATCACCGTGGCTTACAAGGGCAAGTTTACTCCTTCCATGAAAATTCTGTTGTCATCTCACTTACATGGATGTTAATTTAAAACAAGCCTTAAAGACCCCGATTCTAGGAATTTTTATATATCACTTTTTTTTTCACTTTAAAGAATGCTTTTTTTCTTAACATTTTATTAGATCTTACAGATATTATTAAAATTTATAGTTCCATTAATCAATCATAATTGTACAATTGCTGCCATCATTTTCAATACATTTTCTATTCTTCTTGAACTCCTTGATATTGGCTCCCATTTATCCCCTCTCCCCCCCTACCATACCCATGGACCCTCCATATGTTATATTATTATTTTATATATATTTTGTGCCATAACTTTCACCATCCCATGTATCCAATGACCTAAAATTCTGGTGTTTGTTCTCTTTGAGTGTGTTATACAGTCATCATTGCTATCAGTGCCCCCTCCCCACCCCCACTCTCTTTCCATATCCTCAGGGAGTCATTACTCCCCTTACCATTTCTGAGTCGTTGATCTATTTTGACTTTTGTGCATTGGAAGTTCTTGATTGTACCAATGTACATACACAGGTCTAGCAAGATTTGTGAGGTAAAACTTGGGCCATAATAGTGGAAGCAGGAATTTAAATATCACTTTTGATTCCTTCTGTGACCCCAAAGTCTATAGTAGTGTGTTATTTGGTATCAATATATTTATTCTCTTCCTTTAGTTAACCTATTATTGACATCTGGCTCTATACCATTATGATCTGAGAAGATGTTTTCTTTGGCTTCAATTACTTTCAATTTCTTGTCATTGTTTTGTGTTCAAGCCTATGATCGATCTCTTGTGGAAAAAGAGCAATGTGATCTGTAGACGAGGTGTGTTGTTTTGATATTGATGGAATGTTCTATAGATCCCATTCCTCCAATTGATTTGTGTGTGAGATAGTTAAGGTTCGTTGTGCCAACCTGGTCGATAAACACACATGGGATTAATTGAAGGGCAGAGAGATAAGTGGCTCGGTGAGCCTCACCTTTCTGGTTCTCCAGTCTCTTGCTCTCTGATGGTCGGACCAGGGTGCAGCTGCCTTAGCCAGTTCCCTGCTTCAGCTTGCAAGGCTCACTTCCTGCGAGACATCCCTGAG
>NW_022103928.1:2351124-2362113 GCF_000313985.2 Echinops telfairi | reverse complement strand
TTACCTTTTATATAAAACTCTAATATATATATATACATTTCTGTGGATTTGTTTCTCTAGTCTACCCAGACTAGCACAGTGTGTTTTAAAGTTCTCTATGCCCTTAGTGATCGTCTTTGTAGATGATTTGTTTGTATTTGAAAGTGATGTTTTGAAGTCCCTACTATCACTACGGAGATATCTGTTTCTCTTTCATATTGATCAGTTTTAATCTGTACTCTAATGAGATTCTGTTTCAAAAACTCACTGCTGTTGTGACAATTGCTCCTCACAGGGACCCTGTAGACAGGGCAGAACTGCCCCTGTGGGTATTAGAGACTGTAACCCTTTACTGTACTAGGAAGCCTTGTCTTCTCCCTCTAGAGCAGCTGGTGGTTTCGAACTGCTGACATGACAGTTCAGAGCCCTGTCCTTAAACACTATACCACCATTGCTTAATTTCTGTTATAGATAAGTAATATATGTATGCTATTTATATTGCTATAGTCTTACTGAATTGACCTTTTTATTATTATGAAATGTTCTTCTATATAGTTTATACATTTATTGCTTTTGATTTAAATTATATTTTAATTTTATGTCAGTATGGAAACTCATAAATTGTTTATTTACTAATTACATGGAATCTTTTTCTATATCCTTTCATTTTTTGCCTGTTAGATTTCATATGCCTAAGATGTAGTTCCTGTAGGCAGTAGGTTTTGTTTGTTTTTATCCAGTTTGTCTTTTGCAGGGGAGCATGGAACATTTAGATCATTTACATTTAAAGTTATTACAGAAAATGAAGTGTCTACCTCATTCATATTGCTTTTTGTCTTTTTAAAAATGTTTCCTGTCATCTTTTTTGTTGTTGTTCTGAGTTAACTGCTTTTATTTGTACTTGGGTGCTTTCTTTAATGAGCCTTTCTATTATCTTCCCTCTTGTCTTCCAATTCTCCTTGATAGTTTCATAGTGGCTAATACATATATTACATTACATAACTCAAAACATTTAACAAATGAACAAAAGGTAAAGTCTTGCCTAAATATATTACATCTACTCCTTACATGCTCCTCCCGCCTTCATTTCTGTTAACATATTTCCTTTAACATCAACATACAACTTATATTCAATTTGTGTGGTAGTTACAAAATTTCATTCCAAGATGAATATCTGTAAAAGTGAAGTGATGGTATTCAATCTGTCAACTGGGTCATAGCCTGATGGTACCTCCTTGTGGGTGTGGCCCTCTCATAAGGAGGGTTCTGGGAACCTCTCCTTTTTCTCTGCCTCAGCTTCTTGCTGGCTGACCCTGATTTCTGCCAGAGCCACTGCCATTGGATCCACATGACTTTGAACCCACTGGCCTGTGATCTCCCTGCATTCATTTCATGTGGCTGCGTGAGTCTGAAAAGGGATTTATGGACTACTATGGGACTTATGGGCCAGTATCCAATTTATGGACTTGAGTTAAACTGGGCTGGTATATTTTCCTTATATACAATTATTCCTTGGTATAAAGCTCTTTCTTATACATATATGAGTGTCATTGGATTTGTTTCTCTAGTCCACCTGGCCTAACACATGATGGTACCTTGGGAGTGGGGCACTGGAGAAACAGATCATGCAGATGGAGAGTGGACGCTTGTCTGACCTCTGCCTGAAGGTAGTTTTTCTTCTTTGACTAGGCAGAGGTCAGATAGGGTCATGTGGTTTACGGGGTTGTTTTCTGGAAAGGACATGGGAAGTGAAGGTTTTGATCCCTAGAAGTTATCTTTGGTTATTCCTGTCTGAAATGGCAAAAGTGAATGTGATAAATATAAACTTTGAACTCAGGGGGAGAGAGCACCCCTTGAACTTCTCTGAGGCCCTGCTACTTAGTCAAAAGTTCTGACAGAAGGTCTGGCCCTAGTTTGGTACAGCCAGAGTCTTGAGGTCATATTGCATGTGAATGGGATAGTTTACATAAGAACTGATTGATTTAGACTATTTTAAGAATGTGTTCAGACCACACAGGAACAAATGAATGGGGAGGAAGAGAGAGTGGAGCACATCATGGCCCACCAAGCCTTGCGGATGACATTCCCACTCAGAACAGCCAATCCACAGAGATTATATGGCCAGCCTCACTATGAGACACAACATCCCTCACTGACCCATAGCTCTACAGGGAGCAACACTGGAGACACAGTGTGGGAATTGCGGCCAATCTGATCCCACCACACCAAGGCAAAACACTAAGGGCATGCAACAGAACAGCAAGGGGAACAAAGCAACGAAGTCCCCAGGGAATACTAAATGTGACTTTGGGGTCAGGGCTTGGCACCCCATTAGGCTCAACTGGAAAACACTCCTAAAGGCCATCAAACAGTCCTTGAACAAACTACAGGCTTTTCTTTTTTGTTGTTGTTGTGGGGTTCTTTTTTGTCATTGGCTTTTTGTTGTTGTTGTTGTTTTGCTTTCTTTTGTTGCTTGATTTTGCTCTGTCTTGCTTTTGCTGTGTTATCTCCGCAGGTCTGTCTAAATAAGATAGGCTGGATGAACTATCTGGAGGAGGAAACAACGGGACTGACGGTTCCAGGGGGACATGTGAGAGGTGGAGGTGGGGGGAAAGGAAGTGGTGTTAACAAACCTAGGGATAAGAAAACAACAAGTGATCCAAATTGGTGGTGAGGAGGGTGTAGGAGGCCTGGTAACGTGTGATCAAGGGTAATGTAACCAGGAGGAATTACTGAAATCCAAATGAGGGCTGAGCATGATAGTGGGCAAAGAGGAAAGTAACAGGAAATAGAGGAAAGAGCTAGGAGGCAAAGGGCATTTACAGAGGTCTAAATATAGGCATGTACATATATAAATACATTTATATATGAGGATGGGAAAATAGATCAATGTGCATATATTTTTAGGTTTAGTATTAAGGTAGCAGATGGACATTGGGCCTCTACTCAAGTACTCCATCAATGCATGAATACTTTGTTCTATTAAACTGGCATTCCATGATGCTCACCTTCCTGACACAACCGCTGAAGACAGAGCGGGTGAATAAGCAAATGTGGTGAAGAAAGCTGATGGAGCCCGGCTATCAAAAGATATAGTGTCTGAGGTCTTAAAGGCTTGAAGGTAAATAAGCGGCCATCTTGCTCAGAAGCAACAATGCCCAAATGGGAGAAGCACACCAGCCTGTGTGATCACGAGGTGTCAAAGGGATCAGGTACCAGGCATCAAAGAACAAAAAGTCATTACATTTTGTGCTCATCTCCCTGATACAATCACTGAAGACAAACGGGTGCATTAGCTAATGTGAAGAAAGCTGATGGAGCCTGGCTATCAAAAGATATAGTGTCTAGGGTCTTAAAGGTTTGAAGGTAAAGAAGCACCCATCTAGCTGAGAAGCAACAAAGCCCACATGGAAGTAGCACATCAGCCTGTGTGATCATGAGGCATCAAAGGGATCAGGTATCAGGCATCGAAGAACAAAAATCAAATCATTGTGAATGAGGGGGAATGCATAGTGGGGACCCAAAGCCCATTTATTTTTTAGGCAAGTGGACATATACTTATGGAAGGGTCACTGGGAGGAGAAGAGCCAGTCAGGGTGCAGTGTAGCAATGATGAAACACACAACTTTCCTCTAGTTCTTAACTGCTTCTTCCCTTTCCACCCCCACTATAATGATCCCAATTCAACCTTACAAATGTGGCTAGACCAGATGATGTACAGTGGTACAGATAGGAACTGGAAACACAGGGAATCCAAGATGGATGATCCCTTCAGGACCAGTGGTGACCGTGATGATACCAGGAGGGTGGAGGGAGAATGGGGCAGACAGGGGAAACTGATTACAGGGATCTACATATAACCTCCTTCCTGGGGGACAGACAACAGAAAGGTGGGTGAAGGGTGACGTCAGACAGTGTAAGATATGACAAAATAATAATTTATAATTTATCAAGGGTTAATGAGGGAGGGGGGAAATGAGGAGCTGATGCCAAGGGCTTAAATGGAGAGCAAATGTTTTGAGAATGATGAGGGCAATGAATGTACAAATGTGGTTTGCTGAGGTATGTATGGATTGTGATAAGAGTTGTATGAACCCCCAATAAAATTATTTTTAAAAAAAGAATGTGTTTAGAGTCTGGCTGTACTATGATTACATCGATATTTTCTACCGTTATTGTTGATAGAATGTGTGATAGAAATAATCATAGGGAATATTGAATCGTTTGTTAAGCTCACTGCTTTCAAACACTAAATTGGTTCTGTTAAATACGTTAGTATGTAACATCTGCAAAGACGGCTTAGAAAAGGAAGTCCAAACCAGTGCTTTGAGTGCTCTGGGAAATTTGCATTTGGAGTACTTGCCTGGAGAGCTGTTGGAAGACTGAAGATTAAAAAGGAGTCCTGTGGCCTTTTTTGAATTTTGACCTGGGAGTTTGTCCCTGAAGCTGGAAAACTTTGGAGCCATGAAGGCTCGAACCCTTGAACTGAATATTTGAGAGCCTGTGCGAGCCTGGAACCGCATTTTGAGTGGAAGTGGAAGAAAAGCAGCAATAGAGAGTCAGCTTAAGTCTAGTCATTGACCCCCTGGACCTGGTTCACAGGGATTAGAGGAGAGAGGAGCATGGGTTGACTTGTCTGAAGTTTAAATTGTTGAGCATAACCAGAGCCTACAGCATGTTCTAGTCCAAGGGGACTAGGGTTGTTGAGAATTTGTGAAGGGGCCCATGGCCAGGAGCAAGGCAGCCAATGGGCACTCTGCTGAGGCTAAGTGAGGTGACCCACGTTGAGTTGACCAGAGCTTCACCACATAAAGATAAGGTTTTTGAGCCTGTTAATTGGTGAATATTGCTGCTGACCTTATGGATGATCTGTCTTGATTTGACTTTGCTTATGGATTCAGACACAAAGTTCCAAGTGCAATGAAGATTCTTCACATCAAAGAATATGCTTGTCTCCTCAGGTCACTGGATTAATATACATGAGAAATATAGCAATCAGATACCCAAAATTGGAGTGTGTGAGAGGGGGGAAGGAAAGGGATGAAGTAGCTGACTTACAGACTTTCATGGGTGGGGAAATATATGGATAGGATTATGATTTAGGTATTCACATAAATGCAATGGTTAGACATAGAATATCTTTGTTTTGTTCACTTAAGAATATTATGTTTAAATAAGGCTCTCACATTTTGAGTTGTGCGCTTTTAGTTTTATTCTGTTAGGCACAAATATGATCTCAGTATTTTCTTTGTTTTAAAATTACTGTATGGCTAAAGCATTGTGTAGAGGTATCACATTGACAAAGGTTGTCTGTGGTCGGTACGTCATCTCATGTCAAGATGATGATACATGAAAGTGCAGGGTGTTATTCAAGCTGCTCGTCAGTTCACAGCCTGATGGTGAGCATGGCCTACTCGTGAGCATGGCCCGCTCATAAGGAGGTCCCTGGGAACCCCCCCTTCTCCGTGCCTGATTGCTGTCGGAGACCCACTGGTCTGCGATCTTCCGGCATCATTTCATGTGGCTGTGTGAGTCTGAAGAGGGACTTATGGACTAGTTTTGGACTTATGACCTTGAGTTGGACTGGGTTGGGATCTTTTCTTGACACACAATTACTTCTTAATATAAAACTCTTTCATACACATAAAAGAGTGTCACTGGATTTGTTTTTCTATTGAACCCAGCCTAACAAAATACGTTTATGTTATGCTTATTTCCTCATGCCTTTGAGTAATACTTGCAAGGCAGGCCTGGTAGCAACAAATCCCTAGGGTTTCTGTGGGTTTGTGAACAGACATTTCTCCTTATTTTTGAATGACAAGCTTGCTTGAAAAAGAATTCTTGCTTGGCAAATGATTCTATGTCACTCTTTGGTCCTCTGGTCTTTGTCCATGGAGCCTTATTTATGGTATATTACACCGTGGGCTTATCCCTGTTCTCCTCAGAATATGCTCTCTGTCTTTAGTTTGCATGAGTATAATTTTGCAGAGTTATTTCCTTGTCTTTTCTAATCTGGGCTTGTGTTGCTTCTTCTATTTACATACTTGCTTTTTTGCTGAAGTATGGGAAACCATCTTTCATTATCTCTTATAAAAGTGTTTCTATTACTGTCATTTTGGTCTAGAGTACTGATGATTGTAATGGGGGGTCCTCTGTTGAATCCCGTATTTCCTTTTGGGTTCGTTCACTTTTCTCTGTTCTTTTCTCTTAAGACTTGACAAATACTGTTATTTTGTCTTCCACTGTATTTGTTCTAGCTTCTGTCTAACTCTGTTGGTAAATGTTTAATTTGAAGTTTGAGCAGTTTGCTTTGGGTTGTTTCTTAATAGTTTGTTTTTGAAATTTTCAATGTTTAAACTTTTTTCATTTTTTCCTACATTCCCTTCCAGTACTTAGCTAATTTTTTACATATAAGGTTTTGTTGTTTTTGCTGTTGTTTTTTTCTTGCTTGCTTTAAAGAAACTTAGCACCACACTTTGCAACCAATCAATTATTTGAATTACTCTGGCTTTCAGAAGAACGTTTTTCTCTTCTTCATGTTCTGCCTTTGATTGTTCTCCTCATTTTTTCCTCTTGTTTTCTTTCTTTCTTTTTGTTTCTTATGCTTTGCTAACTTTTATTGAAAATGGACCATTAAAGTAGACAACTTTTTGTCCCAATTCTGTATTCCATTTATTATGGAAAAATGTTCTGCTTGGGCACTCAGGAGACGAAGCACCCAGCTGCTAATGAAAAACCAAGCCTTTACGAATGGCTGAGGTGCAGGAGAAAGATGAGCAGCCTATTTCACGAAGACTCACAGACCTGGGCTGGGGGATTTACTCATTTGGAAACACTGCCACAAGTAATGAAGCTCAATGTTACTGGGGCAGTGGTGTGAGGCTTTTCCTCTCTAAGGCCCCTTGTACACTACCCCTAGGTTGTCCCCTTCATCCGAATCTTTGTCCCTGTCAATCTAAAATATTTACCTCCCACTGATGTCCACCTGTTCATAGTGCCCATCTATCATGGTCCTCAATGTGATTCAGCAGGACTCTTATTCAGTGCTGTGGACTTATTTCACCCCTGCCCAATTGAATGAATTCCCAAAGCCCATTTGTACCACCACAACCACCAAAAAAAACCAAGAGGCTGGGGGTTGGGGGGCCAGAGCATTCAAGAGCTCCCTCAAATTTGCTACTTTTCAGTTTAGGGTGTTACCCAGACCTTATCTAAAAGGAAAAAAAAAGTTGCAATGAGCAAGTGGTCCTGATATTAGGGTGTAAAATCTCTCTGCACCAAAAAAGTTTCTGCACCAATCCTGCACTGCACTAACCTCACACCTACTTTCCTCCACTTCTGAGCTCAAATCAACCCACCAATAGCTCAAATGATGCCTGAAGTTCTGAGTTCTCAGGCTTGGTTTAATTTGTTGCTCAGTGGGCTAGCTGCTGTGGGAGTAAACAGGAGCATTCACTCACTTCACCACCTTGTCCTGCCACAACCATTCTACTTTTCCAGAACGAAGTACAGAGTACATGTTTCTCACATCTGTTGTGAGACATACAAATGCCATGAGGATGGGGAAAAAGATGTATGTGCATATATTTATAGGTTTACTATTAAGGTAGCAGAAGGACATTGGGCTTCCACTCAAGTACTCTCTCAATGCAAGAATACTTTCTTCCATTAAATTGACATTCTATGATGCTCACCTTCCCAACACAACCACTGAAGACAAAGCGGTTGAATAAGCAAATGTGGTAAAGACAGCTGATGGTGCCCGGCTATCAAAAGATATAACATCTGGGGTCTTAAAAGATAAACAAGCGACCATCTAGCTCAGAAGCAACAAAGCCCACATGGAAGAAGCACACCTGCATGTGCGATCACAAGGTATAGAAGGAATCAGGTATAAGGCATCAACAGAATAAAAATATCTTACCATAGTGAATTATGGGGGGAGTGCAGAGCGGAGACCCAAATCCCATTTGTAGGCCATTGGAGATCGCCTTGCAGAGGGGTCTCAGGGAGGAGATGAGCCAGTCAGGGTGCGATGTAGCAATGATGAAAAATACAACTTTCCTCTAGTTCCTAAATGCTCCCCAACCCCCTACCCAATATCATGATCCTAAGTCTACTTTGTAAGTCTGGCTAGACCAGAGGATATACACTGGTACAGATAGGAACTGGAAACACAGGGAATCCAGGGTGGATGATTGCGCTTCAGGACCAGTGGTGTGAGTGGCGATAGTGGGAGGATAGAGGGACAGTGGGTTGGAAAGAGGGAAGCAATTACAAGGATGTACATGTAACCTCCTCCCTGGGGGATGGACAACAGAAAAGTGGGCAAAGGGAGATGTCGGACAGGGCAAGATTTGGCAAAATAATAATTTATAAATTAGCAAGTGTGCCTGAGGATGTGGGGAGCGGGGAGGGAGGGGAAAATATGAGGACCTGATGCCAGGGGCTTAAGTGGAGAGCAAATGTTTTGAGAATGATGAGGGCAATGAATGTACAAATGTGCTTTACACAATTGATGTATGTATGGATTGTGATAAGAGTTGTATGAGCCTCTAATAAAACTATTAAAAACAAAACAAAAAAACAAATGTCATAAGTGAAAGTTTTAGTATTTGCCTAGCAGCATAGTAAGAAGGATGCAAGTATCTCTTACTGATTCCAAGACAAATTTCTTCCTTGGCTTTTTGAATGTTGATGGGGGTCATTTCCTTCTTAGTATTATTTATATTTTCTACTTTGTACCATTATGAATTTATCCTTACCACCTTAGTCAGACTTTGTTTTTCAGTCTTTCATTGTTAGGTCTTCTAGCTGTGAAGCACAGGAGGAGTGGATGCATAAAGATAATCACTGATAGATTATAGCGGATATAGGGAATACAGGGGTGGGGGTGGGCTATGGGGAGGGTGAGGTCATTTCAGAAGTAAATAATGAAGGCAGGAGGGGGAAGGGAGCATCAGAATGGGTTGTGATTACATGATGAAACCAACAAGGGGTATATGTGTGGAAGTTCTAAAACTGATGTGGTAATTATTGTATAATTCTCTTTGATATGATTGAATGACTGAACAATTGAATTATATGATATATAAAGTACATGCCAATAAAACTGTTGCAGGAAAGAAAAGAAAGGCCTGATGGTTGACTTCCAAAAATTAGTGGAAATAACCCTATGGGTTACAAGTGTCAAGATGCCAAGGAACCTCTTTCTGTGGTTCAAGGAGCCATCAAGAGTCTATAGCAACTAACAACTAGTAACAACAGATTACTCAATCATTTCCCAATGTTATGGATCCTTTTTGCCATATGTCATATACCATATCAGGTTCCTGTCAATTTTACTACTACTGGTACCACTTGAGTATCTGGTTTCATGTCACTGTCAAGTTCCTGTCATCTCTCTTCCCATCAACTTTGTCCACAGAATTATGCTTCATTGAATGTTGAAAATGGTACACTGCTCCAGATAAGAGCTTGCAACACAGGAAACCCAGGACAGATAAACCCCTGAGGATCAATAATGAGAGTAGCAATACCAGGATGGTAAGGGGACGTTGGGGGAGAAAAGGGGAACCAATCACAATGATCTATATACAAGCCCCTCCCAGGGTAATGGACAACAGAAAAGTAGGTGAAGGGAGATAGCAGTCAGTCAGTGTAAGATGAAAAAAATAATAATTTATAAATTATCAAGGGTTCACGAGGGAGAGAGGATATGAGCTGATACCAAGGGCTCAAGTGGGAAACATGTTTTGAAAATGATGATGGCAACATATGTACAAAGGTGCTCGACACAGTGGATGGACGTATGGATTGTGATAAGAGCAACAAGAGCTCCCAATAAAATGATTAAGAAAAAAAAGTTGAAAAATGGGTAAAAGCTGCCAGTTAGCTTCAAACATCTTTTCTTCACTGACCTAGAGGAAATCATATAGCCACGGGCCATACCAATAACCAGTAAAGGGCAAGACAGACAGGTCCGGTTCTTAGATCCTCACGGAAGCCATGCTCCAGTACAATGGTAGCTGTTGAGAGCTGAGTTCCTGCTTCCCTGGAGTTGAGTAAGTTGATGCTCCCAAACAACCTGCTAGTTGTCATTGTAGCTTCTCTCTCTCCCTCCCCATAAACTAATGCAACTCCAGCTGAAACTTTGCTGTGGAATGAAATTGCAAAAAGATCCTTGTGTTAATATCCATATCTTGTGTTGAGGAGAGTGGAAAAGTTTGGAATTCTGCTTTAATGAATCCTAAAAGGAGTTCACCAGAGATGCACAATGATTTTGTAACAATTTTCAGAAAGCATAAATTTGTACCAGACAGAATCTTCATGTGCATGAGGCATTCCCCTACTAGGTTTTTAGAAGAGTAAGCGGGATAAAATTTGACACTAAAATGAAAATTTATACATCTATTGGATAGAATGTGGTTCCTGGTTTCATTAAGATTTAATATTGCCTCTATTTCCCTTGACTTTCCTCCTGTCCCACTATCATGCTCAGTCCCCACCAGGGTTTCAGCAATTCCTCTTTGTTACATTACCCTTGATCATGCCCTACCAGGCCTCCCACACCCACCTCACCACCAGTTTGGGTCACTTGTTGTTCCCTTGCCTCTGGGTTTGTTAACACCACTTCCTTTCCCCCCACCTCCTCCTCTCCCATGTCCCCCCGGAACTGTGGGTCCTGTTGTTTTCTCCTCCAGATTTTTCACCCAACTTACCTTATTTAGACAGACCTGCAGAGATAATAACATGCACTATCTTGATCCGAATTCTACCTTGCAAGTCTGGCTAGACTAGAGGTTGAACACTGGTACAGATAGGAACTAGAAACACAGGGAATTTAGGGTGGATGATCCCTTCAGGACCAGTGGTGTGAGTGTCGATAGTGAGAGGGTAGAGGGAGAGTGGGTTGGAAAGAGGGAACCGATTACAAGGATCTATATGTGACCTCCTCTCTGGGGGATAGACAACAGAAAAGTGGGTGAAGGGAGACGTCGGACAGGGCAA
>NW_022103928.1:2342728-2349441 GCF_000313985.2 Echinops telfairi | reverse complement strand
AAACCTATAAATATATGCTCATAAATCTGTTTCTCCATCCTTATATATAAATATATTTACATACGTGTGTGCCTTTATTTAGACTTCTATGAATGTCCTTTGCCTCTTAGTTCTTTCCTGTATTTCCTTTTACTTTCATTGAAGTTGTTCTCTCAGCAGAGTTGACAGGGTGAAAAGTAAAACAGAGAGGAATGGGAAGTATTGAGTGGTGAGGAATATGAGGGTAAGTGGGGCAAGAAAAACAGCAAATGAGATGAGTAAACGGTCCCAGATCAATGGAAAGTATTTATTGAAATTGGAAAAACTGTATTATCAATGCAAAACCTTTCTTGATATTGGAGAGACTGTGTTTTTGCAGGAAAAGAATATTAAGACTGAGAGAGACATTCTAGATACTATAGAATATTCAAGTTAAGAGGACTAGATTGTTTACTCCTCAAACCAACTGCTATTTTATTCATTTAAAATCTCTGTGACTGTAGGAATAAGAGAGACATTGTCCCAGAGTATGTACAATCTAATTGAAGTCAGTGTTTCTAAGCCATCTATCTTGAGTTTTCAGAAAAAAAACCTTATCAATACATTTGAGAATGCTGAATGTTGTCTCTTTAAGATTAGTTTTAGAATAGCTTCTGTCATAGGGAGGCCCTAATAACACTGAACTCAGCTGTTTTCCAGAAGTCTTTTAGTTTTCCTATGCATTTAAAGGTGCACCAAAATTTGGCTTCCTCTCAATAGCAGTTGTTCAGATTGGACTTTTACTTTAACATTTGAAAACACAATTGCCTTCTTTAAAAGTATTTCTCTGTAACCACTGAACTTGTGCATTTTAAATGATCTCCTGAAGCTTGCTGAAAAATAACAAAAATATTGTGACTAGTATTGTGCTGTCTGCTCTGAAGAGCCTTATAACATTATATTTCTGGCAAGATGTTGAAACTGGTTTTTAAAAACTGTGGAAATTTTATAATGACATTATTTTCTAGAAAGTCATTGCTGCTTTGCCAATTATTTAGATTAAAGCAATAAGAATAAAATTTTCTCAAAGGATTGTGAAAATCAGAAAGTACTTGAAAAATTAGTCCAAGTAAAAAAAATAACAATAAAAAGTGAAGAAAATAACCTTGCATCTGTTTCTGAAAATACAAGTATATTGAGACAATCTCTTCAAGTAGTAAAAGAATGTTCAGTTTATAAGATTGCTGCAGTGGGATTTCAATTTTAGTGCTGAATAAATCCTCATACAGAAGAATAAATTAGAGACAAAATAGTTTTGATATTATCCATTACATGTAGAAGAAGAGAAGCTGAATAATTGGGTGACAGCATAACCTTTAGCAGAAGATAGCACCTGTAGAGCTAACCGAAGAAAAAGTGCCCCCGTCACTTTGTAGGGACCCACTCCATAATGTTAAAAATACTCAGTATAGTGTGTCCAATACAAAAATATTGAATCCTGTTGTCTAATAGCAACATTTTTATTAGCAAATTTTAGAAATCATTATATTTTTTAATGTTGATATTTAATTTTGTACACCAAAATTTTATTTTATAATCTTGACTTTTTTTTAGGTTTTAGACTTGGTTCAATAATGATCTTACTGTTTGGTCTTTTGGTAGTTGGTCTAAGATCTATTGGGTGTCAGTTAATGTTTTGGGGAGCTAAGGAAAATGTCTCAGTTTCAGTAGCTCTTTCCCCAAGTAGTATATCCATGTAAAAACGTTTAACTCAGAGTCCTTTTATCTATTGCAAAGGTATTAAAACCTAATGCTTTTCCACCCTGGAATAAACTTTAAATGGAAAGTCATGATATGCTAATAATACCACTTGATCATTGATATGTTAATGAAAGAACTATGGTGTGTCTAATTCGGTGATTCAAGTTGAAGGGGTATGCCAAAATAGTAGCACCAGGTGCCATAGCATCATTCAAATAAATGTGATGTGCACTATAGGTCTCCCAGTTTGTAGTCAAGGGCTCAGTAACAGTATATCTATTTTCTCTTGTTTAAACAAAAAACAAACTTGATTCTGAAGCACAGTGATCCTGTATAAAGGTTTCAAGGCTGCAAATATTGATGAGAGAAAATAACTCCATCTTTCTCTAGGGTATGGCTGGTACATTGGGGCTGCTGACCTTTCAGTTAATTGTCTAAATCTTACCCAAGAGTGTGACCAAAACGCCTTGCCTAGATCTAGTCTAATGATATAGGTAGAAACTTACATTGCATATATGCACTTATGCACATATATTAATCATTTTATTAGGAGCTCATACAACTCTTATCACAATCCATACATACATCAATTGTGTAAAGCACATTTGTACATTCATTGCCCTCATCATTCTCAAAACATATGCTCTCCACTTAAGCCCCTGGCATCAGAGCCTCATTTTCCTCTCCCTCCCCGCTCTCCCCCCTCCTTCATTAGCCCTAGATACTTTCAGCTCCAAACTCACTTTTTTTTTTCTTTTGCTCTGTGAAGAATCTCTTCCTTTTTCAGCTGCACAATGTTAACATTTGCCAGTAGAAGGTGTTGACAATAGGGCTCTGGGTGCTGGACATGATGTTGCAGAAAATTCAGTTTACCTCATGTCCAGCTCCTGTAGTGAGAGGTTTTAAATGCCGTAACCCAGTGGCCAGGAGCTCTCTCAGCTTGGCTGCCACTACTTCTTGTGGTTTTTATATCAGAGCATCTTTAAAAGCCAATCAGAGGCACCTTGTAAGGAAGACCTAGTTTTTAATTTCTGAAAAACTATCCTTTCAAATGTCTTATGGAGCACAGTTTTTCTATGATGTAGAGGATGACACTATGAGTCAGAATTTACACAACGGAAACTGATTTTAGAGAGTAGAAAACAAGAGCTTTAGTTAAATTATTTAATTTTACTGACATTTTAAGAAGTAGGAAGTAATGGAAAGATTTCATTTGGAAATATTTGAATCCAGTTCTGTCTGATCCCAAGCCCATGACCAAATTCACTATTTTTTCCTACTCTTCATACGTCCTATGGGACTTAATTTCTTCATAAGAAAAATATTGAAGTCTACTTATACCACCTAATGTAGCATTGAATAAATGAATAGCTACTTGCCCAATCATTGGGGACATTCTGAAAAGTCATGTAATACACACATCATGGTATAAAATAAAGAACCTTGAATGAAGAAAATATATCTTCTTGGTTTTATCACCTATGTTATAAAGAAAAACCATAAATAGAAAAGAGAAAATAAGTGAAGCCCCCGAGAAAAAGAATAGGGGAATCAATGAGTTTGGATGGCTCACAGTTTAATAACTTTAAAGTGACAGGATTGAGAATCCTGCTGACATCTTGGGTCTATTAACCCACATCTCAAATTTTCTTAAATTTCTATGATCCTTGGATGCATGCAGGAAAATACAAAGATAAAGGTGGGCACAATTCTTATTCTATACCATTTGGTCAGGGAAAGTAGGGGAAATATTTTCTTCCACTTATAAAAACAACGAACAAATACTAGTTTTCCCAAAGGGTAATACATTCTTTCTTAAGACATCAATTTATCCACCAATAAATGACATCCTTCAAAGGATGATGTTAAATGCTGGTATTCAGTGAGCTTTAAGGGAAACGGATAACGTATTCTCTCAAAGTTATTTCAGTTTTCATACAGTCAATTGGCATTCAACAGCAATATTCCCATGATCAAGGATATTCAGTTATTTTAAAATCTGTCTTCAGGGTAATCCTATATACATTGATTCTCTTTATACATAGGTCCTGGAAATTTTTCTCTAACCACAAAGTTGTGTGTGTATGTGGGTTTTGTTATTGAAGTTATTTATGGCAAAGAAATATAGTTATGTATGACAATATTCCAAGAAGGATTTAGTAGGTCTCATAAAAGGCTGCATCTAGTGCTGTGACAAGCTTAATAATGTCAGAGAAATGAGAGGCAATAAAGTCCTCTTTTAATTTATGATTGGCAAAGCATCTGCTAGGATGAGGTACATTAACTACAGGACACATGGATAAGAATGTGGATGATTCAAACACAGATTGCAGTGGAGAGAAGAATAAAGAAAACACTCCACAAAATTAGACACCACACATCATCCTGATTTAATTGTTCTGAAAATGATTGCTGTATATCAGAGTGGTTTTAAACAGTGTTTAAAAGACTAAACAACTCCTTCCCCAACTACCTAGCCTTGAAACCCAGATTTTATTATTGTTTTAATGTAATGAGCAATATAGTCTGATATACGCAAATTTTAACACTTTAATTCTCATTTATACTTCATTGATCAGAAGTTTATATGCATATTTTCAAAACAGAGAAAAGCTTGTGGGCATATTCAGTTGATTTCTTTACCCCAGAGCCAGATTTCCTCCAAAATTATGTTGGAATTCACAACATTTTATTCATTTATTTAAAAATATATATTTTTTACTTTTAAATACTTTTATTGGGGCTCTTACATCTCTTATCACTATCCATTGTGTCAAGCACATTTGCACATATGCTGATATCATCATTTTTAAAGCATTAGCTTCCCACTTGAGCCCCTGATATCAGCTCCCCATTTCTTCCTCTTCCCTCCCTTGCACTCCTTCACAAACCCTTGATAAGTTACAGATTATTATTTTCATATCTTACATCATCCTCCATCACCCCTCACCCACTTTTCTGTTGTTCGTCCCCCTGGGAGGGGGTTATATGTTGATCCTTGTGATCAACTCCTCTTTTCTCCTCCCATCCTACTCTAATCCTCCTGATATCTCTATTCATTGTTGGCCCTGAGGGGTTTATCTATCCTGGATTCCCTGTGTTGTGGGCTCTTACCTGTAGCAGAGTGCATGTTCTGGTCTAATCTGATTTGTAAGGTAGAATTGAGGTCATGATAGTGGGGGGAAGGAAGCATTAAAGAACTAGAGGAAAGTTGCGTGTTTCATCGGTGCTATACTGCATCCTGACTGGCTCATCTCTTCCTTGGGACCCTTCTATAAGGGCATGTCCAATTGACTAATGATGGGCTTTGGGACCCTGTGGTCCTCTCTGTGCATTGTCTGCTCCAAGCAGGAATATCATCCTGGAATTCACAACATTTTAATATCATTTTAGTAAATTAATTGAACATGGCAGGGATTTCAATGTTTAATTCAACATGTAAGCATGTCTGGACATTAAATGCATGAGAATTCTCTTAGCACTCTTAAAATGTAGGGATGTGTGGTAGTAGATGAGAATGGCACATAGCAACGTTTTTCCAAAATATAAATGGCTTTGATATTTGAACAATAATAGTTAAGCTAGGGTTCAAATATTTCCCTTAAAAAGCAGAGTATCCCACTGTCTAGACTCCCAAAACTCAATGACATCAAGTTGATACAGATCCATAGTGATTACATAGGACAGGATAGGACAGCCCCTTTGGGTTCCTGAGGTTGTACATATTTATTGGAAAAGAAACCTTCTTTTTTTCTTTCACAGAACACTTAGGGGAGCTCACATTGCTTATCTTTGATATTTGTCATATTGAAAGATGGGAAAAGCTGCACAAAATTTGAGAGTGATGAGCACAGTTTGACCAAAGTAAATGATGCCACTAAGAAGCATATGAGAGAAAGGGGTGTGTGTATTAAAGATTACGGCATATATAAATTGGCAACACTAGTTGTAATGAAAAAAGTATGCTGCCGTGTAAATTATATACATAGGCATATATGTGACTGGGTAGGCATAGACTGGGTATTTATGAGTGCATAAATAGAAGTATCAATATATATGAGAGACTTCAAATGTTCATAGAAAAATTACACGTAATTCCATTTGCCCATTAACTTTTTAAAGCTCCCACATATATGTTCAGACAGATGTGTTTGTGTGTGTGTGTGTGTGTGTGTGTGTGTGTATATAGTCATAGAAGGCCATTACAGATACTTCTCAACCAAAATCGTGTACCTTTCAAGAATGATTTTGGGGGGCATGGGTGGTTGGAGACTTAAGGTCTTGCTCCCGTGGTAGAAAACAGTCAATTGGCACAACACCATCCACCACCTTCATGATCTGCGTCATAGTGAAGTGAATAGCATCTGCGAGCTTGCAAGCCACCATCTGAGATACAACTATTGATGTCTAGTTATTAGAAGCAAAAGAAACCAACACTTTATAAAATGAACTAGTATACCGAGCTAATATCCTACCCATGGCTCATCTTTCCTGAGACAAGAAGAACTAGATGGTGCCTGGTTACCACTATGAGCCATTCAGATAAGTGTCATAATAGATGGAGCCCAATAGAATGGGAGAAAATTGCAAAACAGAACTCAAAATACTGAGAAGTTGAGAATTACCTGAAGACTCATTGAGAACTGAAAATATCCCCTGCAGTCAACTTTTAGCAAAATAACATACAAATAAAATAAAAATTTAACAACGGGACTGATGGTTCTGGCGGGACATGAGAGAGGGAGAGGTGGGGGAAAGGAAGTAGGTGTTAACAAACCTAGGGACAAGGAATCAACAAGTTATCCAAAATCGATGGTGAAGAGGGTGTAGGAAGCCTCATAGGGCATGGTCAAGGGCAATGTAACTGAGAGGAATCACTGAAACCCAAATGAAGGCTGACCATGTGTATTAGTCTGGGTACTTTGGAGAAACAAATCCACAGCAACTCATGTATAAAAGAGAGTTTTATGCAAAGAAAATGTGCATCACGAAAA
>NW_022103928.1:2334415-2339060 GCF_000313985.2 Echinops telfairi | reverse complement strand
ATGCTGATGGCAACAAATGTACATATGTGCTTGACACAATGGATGTATGTATGGATTGTGATAAGAATTATATGAGCCACCAATAAAATAATTTTAAAAAAAGAGTTGTATGAGTCTCTACTAAAATGATTTTTAAAAAGAAAATAAATAAATTTTAAATAAAGGATATAATTTTGTGAGATTGATGCTCAGCTAAGATACATGAGACTAAAAAGCTAAAAAATATGCTTAATTAGAAATGAGAAGATAAGGGGACAGGGAAACTATTTTAAAGTACTGGAGATGGAATAACCTGCATGCATTTAAGGGGAATGCTGACATGTTTTGAAAAATGTAACGTCACTAAACTATTTGTTCATGAATTGTCAAATAGGAAACTAATTTACAATGTAGAGTATCATAAAAAACACAACAAATTATTTTAAGAAAATTGAGATCCCTTTCTCACAATTTGTTTTATGTTTTTAAAATAAATACATAAAACTCAAATTTTAAAGAGGCAGAGCATTCCTTGATACACTCTACTAAAATGTTTTATACAAAAGTATAACAGAACAGCTAGTATTTATACTTTTTGAGACATAAAAATGTAGGCATGTTTACCCAGGAAACATAGTCATCCTAATCAAATTCTATTCATGGTAATGCCATGTTTGTCAGAGCAAAACTGGACTCCATATGATCATAAAGACCCAGTTTTTCAGAAGTGCGACCAAGCCTTTCTTCCGATGCATTTCTGGATAGACTTGAACCTCCAACCTTTTGGTTAGCCCTGGAGAATTTTCATCATAGACACACCCTGGTCTTCACACTAAATGCAAAATGCCACAGATGTCAACTTGGATGGGCAGATTTGACAAGCAGTCTCTGACTCCGTCATGTTATATCATTGAGGACACCCATACAGCAAGCAAATCACAGTAAGTCCTTATGAGCACATTTTAATGTGCTTAGAACTTAAGTGGTTTTGCTTTAGGTTTATACAAAGATTCTTGAATAATTTTGTACCCTCAGATGAAAGCAGTAAGAAAGAAGAAGGCCAAAGAAGAAACATAGCTTCCACTTAATTGTGTGAAATTCTATGACCAGATGGAACTGCAAGTCACAGCATTGTCTCAGTTATTTTACATACTCAAACATTAAATTGACTCAATTTTTCCAAATATAGACTTTCTTTCACAAACCAAAATATAGTAACATCATTTTTTATTATCTCTTTTTCTTGTAGACATGTTTACCCTAGTTTTGAAGCAGAGCCCAGCTAAATAGAACCACTTGACTTGCATTCTATATAGATTGTTTCAAAAATGAAGTTATCCCATTTTAATGTAATTGATTTACAATAATGTTATTACTAGTCAAAAACTATGCATAGGTTCTATTTTTAATGAGATATTTTAAGAATACAGCAAACCATTCTTTGCAGAGAAATTGGTTTAGTCCATGGATCGTATGCCTGGCTATGTCTCAGAATCACCTGGTGGAAGTTCCTAAGGTGGGGGGTGGGGTGAGGATGTGTGGAAGTAATAAAGCCTCCTTCCCAGGAAACAATAGAATCTGAGATCCCAGATATGGTAGCAGTTCAGCATTAGGCATCTTCAATGAGTATCAATAGTATTTCTATTTCATAGCCAAATGCAGAGTTGCTGGAGATTGAACTGTCTGACTTAAACATAGAAGAGAGTCTTTGTGAAATCTACTGAAAGAAAAGCTTTGTTAGCAGTCAAACTCCCAACATTCCAGAAAAGTTGTACATCCCTCTGAAGTGCGGCACAATAATCTGAAGAGTCCCAGAGGAATCCTGGGAAGGGAATTCAATTACCTTGTGGGGAAAAGGAGGGGGTTTGAACAGACAAATGGGAGAGAATAGAAAGTGATTAGTCCAGGGGGTTACATTGGTCTTCTGTGACAGGGCTATTTGGCACTCTCCCTTCCCCACCAACTTCATTCTCTGAAATAGCAAGGCTCTTATCCAAAAGAAGAATCAGAAGGAAGCAACATTGAATTAATATCTAATTCAGCTAGCCACCAAGGTTAGACACAAGTATAACAGAACATTTTGAGATGGTAAATATTTCTCAAAAAAATGAATATATCTATGGACAGGATCTAAGAGTTTTCCAGGTACAGAAACAACAAAATGCTAGTTGATCCTTAAGATCCATTTGGGATGGAATTGTTCTATTGAACACAAACAAACCAACAAAAACCTAGACCTTCACACATTTGACAACAATTATACCAGTATTTTTCCCGCTTTAGAAAAATTGATCAGACAATGTTGTGGCTTAAGAGTGTTATAGGATAAAAAAAAATTAAAAAAAAAAGAGTGTTATAGGATTTCTAGAATTAGTGCTTTCATGGCTAGTTTCTCATGATTTCTGTTAAACTAGGCATGTCCACCTCAAAATATACAAATGCTATTGGCTACTTCTTGTGGCATCACACCAGGGAATGTCATGTCCTATTAGCTTGTTGTTGGCATCGCTTATTTACAATTGGATGAAGGTAGTAGCCAACAGGTCTTTCCATTGGAAAGGTATATTTTTCAATATAGTAAAAACATGTGTGGTGATACACTGGAAATTTGTGAATACACTGGCTACCCACCAATCTTTAACCCATTGATTTCAGCAGCATGCATAGCTGATTCTAAATGGAAATCTTATTTCAGTGGGGATGACAAAATTATTATCTTTCATTTTTCCATCAATTGTTTTACACTTATGAAGTATCCTTAAAAACAAAACAAAACAAAAACCTCTTTATTCTCCATTCCACCTCCTATTTTGTTTGTTTAAAATAATTGCCCAACACTGTGATACTCAGTCCCTTACTCATAAAAACAAATAACCCTTTTAAAAGCATGCACATGGGTCTAATGTCCTGTTTAAAATAACTAACATTGCTTAGACAAGTTTTGTATGAACAAACACTGGATATGCAATGCATGCTTCTGCATTGATCAAGAGCCCTGCATTTTTGTGTGGAGTTTAGTGAGATTTTATCATGCAGTAATTTCACATTGGTATGTGTTGTTCATAGCAGTGATGTACATACGTACTATGTGCCAGAGTTTCTTCCAAGGAGGTTCCATCACACAAGACCGAAGTCTTACCTTAAAAAATATTTTAACATTTTCTTTCTTTTCGTCCTTTTTAAAAAACCATTTTATTAGGGGCTCATACAACTCTTTTCACAATCCATACATACATCAATTGTGTAAAGCATATTTGTGCATTCATTGCCCTCATCATTCTCAAAACATTTACTTTCCACTTAAGCCCCTGGCATCAGGTCCTCTTTTTATTAATCATGGATTTATAGAAAAACTCAAAGAACTATGCTGACAAGTCCTGCGAATCATTCGCCCACCCTCTTCTGAAGTTCACATGTTACCTAGGTATAGCATCATAATAAGCAGGATACTGAAATTGCACACCACAGAGATGATGAGCTTTAACCAGTTATACTTGCACTTGAACATTGTGTCTGTGTGTATTGGAAGCTATATGCGGTTTTATCAGATGCTTACTCTCCTGTAACCATGATCACAAGCAAGATGCTAGTGGACAAATGAAAGGAAAGCCCACCAGGTTTCTGTTGAACTATCCCTTTCATGATTATTGCCCAAGAAATTTTAATGAGAGGAAAAAGTAAAATTTAATTTCCTAAAACATGGAATATGTGCTGAGAGGTGGCAATGAATCATTTTGCTCTCAGACTGTTTCAGAACATACAAAATGCCATTGCTGCGGCACCTCGACTTCTTGGAGAAGGATATCTGGTTGACAGTGACATATGGTGTTGAATAGATTTTTCTTTACAGAGTGGAATTTGAAAAAATATAAGGACATCTGAATGTCCATTTTCTTTAAATTTGTAGCAAGCAAATACTTTCAGCAACACACAATCCTGGAACAATTGATTTTTGGTATATGATTTCCTATTAAGGGTTAGAGGTTCGAATCAATCAAGACAAATGTCCTCTTAGGTGAAAATGAGCAGGATGAAGTAAGCTACATGTTCCCTGAGTTGTGCAAAGGGTTTGCACTCAACTGTTAACAGGAAAGCTGGTAGGTCAAACCTAGACAGTGGCACCACAGAAGAAAAGTCTGGCATTCTGCATCCGTATAGATTTTAGTCAAGAAATACCTGCAACATGTAGGGTTGCCATGAATTGGAATTGATTCCAGGGTGTTTTTGCTTTATCTGTTTTGGTAAGCCAAACGCAAATACGCAATATCACACATATTAAAAACATATCTTAGATAATAAACTTGATATAAAAGTTAATGACTTCAAAATTTGAGGGTTACAATGCTTTCCTATTTCATGTTCTGAGAGAAAAATGCATTGTTGAAAATAGAGCCCTGGAGCAAAAATGAAAGATTGACCAAAGATGAGCCTGAATCTACCATTTTGAATATCTGATGAAATAGTCCTGGACTATTTCAAGGATTTATATTTCATTTTTTCAAGATTTAAATAATATTTCTCACAGTTAGTCAAAGAACATGCAAAAACGACCAGAAGAAATCAACCAGCTCAACAATTAAAAAATGTCCGACATTTTGTCCATTTGACTACCCTCAGCAAAACTGCATTCTAATCAAAGAACAGCGCAGTAAACACAGTGACAGGT
>NW_022103928.1:2314461-2331780 GCF_000313985.2 Echinops telfairi | reverse complement strand
TATACAAAGTGTAAATTTGGCAGGCATATAGTTTGATATATAAAATGGATAACTTAATCCTAATATTAAAGCCCCTCATCAACAGCAGGTAAACCAATATTTTGTGAAGTTACTGAAATGATTTATTCATAGCTCTCAAAATTTTCAGACAGTAGCTAGCCTAATTTGAAGATCCAAAGAGGTTTGATTACTTTGGGATGCCTAAATTGTGTCTTCTATAGAAATTTTTCCTCCTTAGTTTAGAGTTTTGCAAGATAGAAACCTGATTTACCAACAGAACATAATAGCACAGTTTTTCAGTGATCAGATTCACAGTAACCAGACATAAGAGACTGATATTTATAATATGACTGCAAATATAGTCTTGTGGATTGCAACTGTAGAGATTACTTAATGAAATCTCTGGTTTTCTTTCCTGGGCCAAACTGGGCCTCAAAAATCACTTGATGAGTCTGCAATGGAGCAACATAAGTAAAATATTCCAATCTTATTTAAGTTTGTAATCCACATATCTCCAAATTTTAGAGACATACTAGCCGCTTAGATGGTATCTATTAAAACCCTGAATATATAGTGGCATACACCTTTAAGTCTCACCTCTGACAATGACTGAAGATTGAACACCCAATGTACGCATTGGTAATTGATTCTTACTGTAGCTCGGCAAAGTTTAAATCCAGTCAATATAATTATTAATCAAAGTTATGCCAACCCTTGAAATTAGTGATGCAGAAATTATGGATCTGGTAAAGATTATTGAAAGTACCATCGACTTCAAAAAGTACATGCAAATCTGTCTTGGAAGAAGTACAGCCAGAAAGCTATTTAGCTGAAAGAATGGTAAGACTTTGTCCCATGTGCTTGGATATGTCATCAGGAGGGACCATACTTGAGAAGGATGTCATATACTTGGGACATCAAAAAAGAGGAAGGCCCTCACTAAGATGGATTGACACACTGGCTGCAACAGTGGGCTCACACATAAGAACAATTGTTATAATAGCCCAGGACAGGGCAGCGCTGACAACAAAAACAAGAACCAATGTCTTCAGTCTGAAACTGATCAAGCATGTAATCAAGATGCAGCAATAGCACAGCCCACAGTGTTGAGGCCTGTTCCTGGGGTTACTTGAGGCATTGATTCAGAAAATGTCATCGGGTAGTCCCCCTGAGCTCTATATTTTAGATGTGGTTGAATTTATAAAATTTTAGCCTGGATGTCATAACAAGCTTTTTTATTTGAATGGGGAATTTCAATTATCCACGTGTATTTAAATGTGTTTACATTATCCACGTTTTTTAGTATAACCACTTTTCCCCCCACAACAATTAGTCTAATTCTTTTCCTATAATGCATATTTTTTCCAGACTCAGATCTTTGAACCATTCCACTCTTCTGTGGATTACCACAGCTCTCAGGGGCTGAGTCTAGTAGATCTGACATGGCATCAGGTAAAGAAAGCAGAGGCAGTGACAGCGATTTCCAAACAACTTCACACAGTGAATATTTTAACTATAAGAAATTGAGCAATCTGATCAGGGACTTAATTCTTCCCAAGACGTCTTCTGAATTGCTTGCCTCCATCCTAAAGGAAATTAATGTACATCAGCCTGGAACAAAGATTCCATTTTACTGAAAGAAAAGAAAGTATTTACTAACATTCTTTAATGAAGACAACAATATTCTGCAATGACATCAAAACCCTTTTGAAACAAAAAAAGTGTTTTCAGCATATAACCCGTTAGTGGTATCTTTTTATTGACAGTTCAAAATACATTTTAAAATGTGTTCTTTTAAATAACAGCCCCAAACATGGTTCTAGCCTAATCAGTCACTCCACCAGGTTATGAAGAAGAGTACAACGTCATCTCTTTTGTCTGGGAAAAGATAATATACCAGGAACATCAGTGAGTTATTTGGATAGATCTTTAGAGGGTTGATTTTCTTCTTGGTCAACAAAGTGGTTACACAACGTATCCTTGCTGTTTGTGCTTTTTCGATGGTCGAGCTAAACATGGACCATCGTGCAAGAAAAGGTTGGGCTCCGAGGGAATTATACAGTGGTTGGAAGACAAAATGTAATCAGTGAACCTTTCCTAGCACAAGATAGAACCACTGCAAATAAAGCTAGACCTGATGAAACAATTTGTAAAAGCTTTGAATAAAGACAGTTTGCTCATTGAATACATAGCACATAAGTTACCTGGACTTATCACAGAAAAACTGAAGGCAGAAATTTTCAGTGGTCCCCAGATCAGATAACATATAAATGACCCATATTTCATAGCACCAATGAATGAAATCTAATCATGCTCCTAGTCTTAGTTGTTCTTGTTGTGAAAAACTTTCTTGGGAACAAGAACGCAGACAACTGCACACAATTAGTAAAGATATGCTCTGTCATTTCAGCAGGCTTAGTTGTAACATGAATTCTCAATTCCACTATTTGCATAGTCACTTGGATCACTTTCCAGAGAAACTGGGTGGCTTAAGCAAAAAGCAAAGTGAAAAATTTGACCCAGACATAAGAACCATGTAAGCCAGATATCAAGGAAGGTGAGATGCACGCATGCTGGTACACTATTATTAGACTCTTATGCAGGATTTCCCTGGAAGATTCCATTCTTGGAAGTCTTAGAAAGGAAGCTTCTTGTATGTTGAATGACTGGAGAGTTTGCAACAGAAATCTGTGCTTTTGATATGAAATAAATGAATTTTCATGTAGCACATTTTTAATATTTAATTATATCCTTTTAAAATATATTAATTTAAGCATTACATTAAAATATCCTAATTGTTTATGGGTGATCAGAGTGAAGAGTGGTATGTGGCATATCTGTATCTCAAAAACTAGAGCTGATAAAGGAAAACGGGTGCCATTTTTGGAATCAGCAGGTCAAATATACCCAGAAACAAGTCTAATATTTTAGGCACCAAAGTGTGTGCTGGCCACTGTTATCGCTGGTTATAGGAATGCACAAATAGGGAATAAAGTAGAAGGAACAGTATTTAGAAAATATGGCCTTGATGAGAGAAACAGAACTGGAGATAGCATGATAAAATTTTGAAAACAACTCATTGCAAGTACCCCTTTTCAACAACTATACATGTGGACTTCTCCAGAGGGAGTACACAGAAATCAAATTAAATACACATAAGGGTAGAGATAATGGAGAAGCTCAGTGTCAACAGCTAAAACAAGCCAAGGGTCAACTGCAGAACAGATCAACAATTGCTCCTATGTAAGTTCAGGTTGAAAATGAAGAAAATTCAAACAAGTCCATGAGATCCAAATGATAGAATACCTGATGGGCTGTGGGATGACATCAAGGGAGTGAAAGTCATTAACAAGACAGGAAAGAAAGAAAAGGACAAAGTTGATGTCAGATGGGACTCAGAAGCTTGTTCTTAATCATAAAGTAGCTAAGGATAACTGGAGAAATGATGAAGTAAAAGAACTTTGGACATGTTGTCAGGAGAGACCAGTCCCTGGAGAAGAATGCATAGTAAAGTAAGAGTGAAAAAAAAGGTGGCCCTAGACAAGATGAACTGACACAGTGTCTGCAACAATAACAACAAATATAACAACAAATTTGAGTCAGCGTTTCATTCTGTTGTACAATGGGTGGCTATGACTTAGAAAGGATGGGAGGGCACCTAAACACGATAACATACATAAAGCACCTATGATTTGGGGGAAAATAGATGGCAATTCATTATAACTATTAAAAATAGTATTCTTTCTTTTAAAAATATATTCTCATTTATGTAAAAATTACTGCAAATAGCAATTGAGAACTTGAAGGACTAATGCACTTTATGTTTTTTTAAATTATTAATTATTTTATTCGGGGGCTCTTACAGATCTTATAACAATCCATAGTTCAATTGTATTAAGCACTTGTACATATGTTGCAATCATCATTTCCAAACATTTTCTTTCTACTTGAGCCTTTGGTATCACCTCCTTTTTACCCCCTCCCTCACCTAGACCTTGATCCTTCAACCTTGATCAATTATATATTATTATTGCTGTTTTGTATCTTACACCGTCCATTCTCTCCCTTCACCCACATTTCTATTATTATTCTACCTTGGGAGGGGGGCTGATATATATCCAACCTTGTGATCAGCTCCCTCTTTCTCCACCCCTTCCCTCTTGGTATTGCTACTCCCACTACTGTTACTGAGGGATTTATCTGTCCCGGATTCCATGTCTCAAGAGCTCTGTATCAATGTACATACTCTGGTCTAGTCAGATTTGTAAGGTAGAACTGGGCCATGATAATGGAGTGGGAAGCATTCAGGAGCTAGAGGAATGTTGTTGTTCCATCGGTGATATACTGCACCCTGATTGAATTGTCCCTTCCTCGTGGCTCTGCTGTGAGGGGTTGTCCAATAGTCTACAGAAGAGCTTTGAGTCCCTATTCAGATCTCCTTTGTCCATATCAATATCATTGTTTGTTTTGGACCTTTTGATACCTGACACCTGATCATGAACACTTCATGATCACACAGGCTGGTGTGTCTCTTCCATGTGGGCTTTGTTGCCTCCATGATAGATGGCTGCTTGTTTATCTTCAAGCCTTTAAGACCCCAAGTGCTATATCTTTTGATAGCCAAGCACCATCTGCTTTCTTCAACACATTTGTTTATGCGCCCATTTGGTCTTCAGTGATTGTTTTGGGAAGGCGAGTATCAGAGTGACAGGTTATTAGAACAAAGTGTTCTTGTGTTTGAAGGCCTTGAATAGAGGCCCAAAGTCAGTCTGACATCTTAATACTTAACATATAAACATATATACATTGACACAAATCCTTATTATTATGAGTTAATATATTTACACATTTACATGCTTGTACCTATATCTCTATGAATAGCTTTTGCCTACTAGTTATTTCCTCTATTTCCTTTCACCATCTTCCTGTTCCACTATCATGCTCACCCTCCATTTGGCTCTCAGTAATTCCTTGGATACATTGAACTTAAACATGGACATTATGTTTTTATAATGCTTAATTTGTTTATACTTTCAATTGTGATTATTCATTTAGAGATTAGTTTGTGCTAACAAACATTATTTTTGTGTCATTTTGCTTTAATGTCCCTGTCTTTTGATAATAATTGGTATGAGTTTTTAAGTATTAGGGAGGGGAAAGAATTGCTAATATTAAAACCCATATCAGTATTATCTTACAGTCTTTATTCTCTAATAGTACTCCTTTCTTTTCATTTGATTCTGATTCTTGTACTTCATCTCCATCATCCAACTGAAAAATCAAGAAGTACTTTTTTTCTTTGGACTAAAGTTCTTTGTTAAGATGTCTCCAACTCTTGATAAAATGAAAATTGTGATGACTTTAAAATGACAAATTGACCCAATGTAATCTAAATGAGTAACTTTCATACTTCTAAACACCACTTTGGCTTCTGGAGATACTATTAATGTTTCAATGTGTTTTTGTGAGAATTCAAACAGAAATACATCACTGATTGCTAAAGATATTAAAAACTGTTGATCATAGCTAAACGTTTGCTTTTGTTTTTTCATACAGATTCCTTCCTGGCAGAAGTTTTATTTTCTTGAAATTTAGTGCAATAGCATAAAACTTTTTATAGCTGGCACATAATGTATTATTGCCCATAAATCTTGATGGACTCTGTCTGGCACTGGCATCTACACGTTCTACTGTATAATAAATGTATAACAATGACTGGCTTTAAGAGCCCCTTATAGTCTGAGTTCAAAGCAGTAGAGCTCCTGGAATGATTAAAACGTTGCAAGCCCCAGTTATTCTATCCCTTTCACCTGTTTAAATGGAGATAAATGAATTTAAAAGGTATTAATCCATAACTTTTTGGTCTATTTACTCCCATATAATACTGATAGTAAAGACCACTGATTCTAACACATGAAAACAAAACCCTTTATAATCGAGTTGATTCCAACAGATGGCAACCCCATGTGTTACAGAGCTCCATAGGATTTACTTGGCTGTAATATTTATGGAAATGGAATGACAGGTATTGCTTTTCACAGTGACAATGAGTATGCTGGGTAGGTTTGAACCACTAATCTTTCCATTGCGAGCCAACTACAAATCATTTGTGTCACTCAGGAATAGTTTCCATGACACTAGAATGCATGAAACTCCTAAGTTCTTACATAAAATAAAGTAGGATAGTCTCAGACTTAGGAAAGCCTAAGTTAGGAAAAGGATGAAATTAAAAAGGACGGTGGACTCGGGTATAGAACAATGGTGAGGCTAGTGCAGGAGCTTGCAGTGTTTCATTCTGCTGTGCACAGGGTTGTGATGGGTCAGAGTAGACTTGGTGGCACCTAACACAACCAGTAGCAACAACTGTGCACTGAATAGTAAATGAATTTGTCTTGCTGGTGTCATCCTTCACTTTGTCCTCGTGCAGTGGTTCTCAGCCTCCCTTTCATACAGTTCCTCATGTGGTGGTAAACCCCCCCAACCATAAAATTATTTTCGTTGCTACTTCAAAACTGCAATTTTGCTACTGTTATCAATCAGGTGACCCCTGTGATAGGGTCGTTCAATCCCCAAAGGGGTTGCGACCCACAGGCCGAGAACCACTGTCTGGTGTGTGATAGGGTGTTCACTCCAGCTGGTGGTTAAGTGCATTCAAGAGACACAGCACCGACACCCAATCCTCAGTGCCATGAGAGTGGAGTTGATCAAAGGTAAACCCAGAACAGTTGCTGGAGATCATGGAGAGAAGCAGGCCCCCATTGTAGAGGTTTGAAACAGAGGCTTGCAGCTCTCTTACAGGTCCAAGGAGAAGAGATTCTCATCAGGTCAATGAAAGATTTGGAGTGGAACTTGGTCCTGATGACACCATTTTATATCCTGGATCCAATTATTCCTAGAGCTTTTCCACTTCTAGAGTTTCCATCTGTTTCAACTCCCTGCCTCATTTCTATCAAAGTTTATTGATACAGGTTTTAAGTCTCCTTGGCCCAAAGTTGCATAGATAGCATTCTTTATCATTTTATTGTAAAACAGATGTGAAAACTCAGGGCTGAAAACAGCAAGGCAAGTCTACTTAGAATCACACTAGAAAAAAGTAGGAAGCAAGGGGGAATTTCTGATTCAGAATCTCAGGGTCATCAGTTCATACGCATGTTAACAAGGATTCTCACTCCCGAATTTTGGGTAACAGCCAGACTTGGAATAAAAATATTCTGTGTTCAAGCCCTAGATTAATCATGTACTGACCACCATTGAGTTAATTGTGACTCATAGTGATCCTTTAGGACATAAGAGAATTGCCCCTCTGGGTTTCCAAAACTATGAATCTTTACAGGAGTAGAAAACGCCACCTTTTTCCTGTGCAATGCCTGCCAGTTTCTAAATGCTGACCTTCAGGCCCTCAACCTAGTGCATAACCTACTAAACCACCAGGGTTGTTACATGACCTTGGGCAAGTAATTAATCTTCTTAAGGCTTTAACTATTAAATGGAAGTCATAATTACCTCTTTTATATACTTCATAGAGCTTTTATAAAGAACAAGTAGGCAATGGATGTACAAGGGCTTTTAAAATTGTGGAGTGACTAAATATAGAATGAATTAATAGGAACAGTTTATTATAATTTTCCACTTAAAGCAAGCTGTTTATTTCCATCTTTGCGTCTTTTTCCATTAATCTGCTCGAGTCTACTGTATTTTCAGAATTATTTTACTTAAAAGTGGAAAAATCTGATGGAATTCATGAAGCTAATAATTATTAGCAACTTATTCTGGATTGCTGAAAATTATTTTCACTTGGAAATTCAACTTATGAAGATCATAGTGTACTTTTCATATCTGTACATTTAGAGAACAGACACTTAGAGATTAATAGCAAGAGCCCCTCATCATCCCCTTTGGGAATGTGATAAACTTCCCATGAAACCAAGTAAATCTCAATACACTTTTTTTTTACATTTCAGAAATGTAATATAGAGGCCAGCTGTTTGCTCTCATTAGTCTCATTTCAACATAAAAAGGGAACAGGCAGATGGAGCTGCAATGCATGTAAATGAAATTCTCTACATGAACATGTCCAAATAATAAGGACCTGAAGATAAAGTGATTGGAAGTGCAGAGATTTTGACTCATTCTCGTAGGTCATCAAAGTTATGAAAGTATATGATGTGCTTGTTCAAAAACAGAGGTCCTAGGATAAAATCTGAATCAGAATACATCAGTGGGATATATGATTCTATTAAGTGGCTAAGTGAATTCTTCTTTCCACCAATTTGAGAATCACATTGCATTAAGCTAAAAATGAAATATACAAAGAGTAGCATTGGAGCATCTTAAAACAAACATCCACAATCACATGCTTGAATGAAGACACCGTGGAAAGCTAGAGTACGGGGCCCTCCACCCCATAACCACCACTAGAAACCCTGCCAGAACAATGAGCAAAACCGCCTGTTTCTCTCCATTTAACTACCATGCCAGCATTGAAGGTGCAAACCTGGTAGGCATCAGGATCCCCGGGGAGTTTCTACTAAGATTCTGTGGCACTGCCATGTACATTAAATAAAAGCATCTGGCATTGAGGCCTCAAAATTGGAATTATATGAATCATGAAAGTTAATTCTGATCTGCCTATTGGCAGTGCCATTCTCTGAGAAATCTTGTACTAAATATGACTTTGAAATGTTTACCTTGTTGCTGTGGGTTAAAGGTTGGGCTGCTAACCTCAGGGTCAGTTGTTCAAGCCCATCATCCCCTCTGTAGGAGAAAGATGAGGTTATCTGCTTCATAAAGATTTAGTCTCAGAAGCCCTCCAGATGGTCACTATGAGGACAAGGAGCTTGGTGGTGGGCTGGCCAGTGATGATTTCTACAGCAAAAATTAAGTAGACAAGATAAACTGACTATGAACTGGTGATTTTCTAATTTATTTGCCTAATTCTGGCCATACCTTTCCATGAATTTCAAACTCATAGCCCAACTGATTACTAGAAATTTCCGAGTGGATGCCTAAAAGGCATCACTAATATCTCATGCACACTATAGAATGGCTGCTTCTTCAAATACCAGGAGGCTTCACTAAATGAAACAAAAATTAAAAGCCCCCCCCAAAGAAAAGCAAACCCATCACCATAGTGACAATTTCAACACAGAGCCAACTTATCACAAAGAAGAATTATCCCGTAAGGTTTCCAAGGCTGTACTCTTATGATAGCAGATGCCAACTCTCCCTTCTGTGCAGTGACAGGGGAAGCTCCATGCCATATCTTTTTCCCATAGAGGGACTGGTGGGCTCAAACCACCACCTTTCTGTTAACAGCCAAGTGCTTAACTACTGCTGTCTAACCACTGCCACTATACAAGCCAGTTGTGTCCACCTGATTTCTGAATCCAGCTAGTCCTACCTCCTCCACCAATTGACACACTTGATCACCTCTATATCCAAATACATCACTAATTTTCTGGTACACATGTGTAATAAAATCAACTTTCCAGTGTGCCACTCCAGTCAAAGTTATAACCAGTTTATCATTCTTAGTTGCTATCAAGTCGATTCAGGCTCAGGGTGACTATATGTATGCAGAGGGTTTTCTTGATGTGATTTTTCAGAGGCAGATTGCCAGGATTTTTCCCAAGAGAATTCTGGGAGGATTGGAACTGCCAACCTTATGGTTAATAGTCAAACACTTAATTGCATGTGCTATTCAGGGTCTTCTTTCCAACCCCAGTCCAATGAAAGAGTGTCTTACAAACAACCTCTGCTTCCATTCTCACTCCTCCAAAATTCATTTACTCCTTAAAACTCAGAGTAATCTATTAAAAACTATAGATTACGACTCACCTATATTTGAAGCTAAACACTTCCTTGTTTTAGTCAGGAAATTTGGAAGACAGTGACTTTGGCCAATGGAAGAGATCCATATTTGTACCCATTCCAAAGAAAGATGACCCAACAGAATGCTCAGATTATAGAACAATTAAGATCACATGACATAAAGTTTTGCTGGAGATCACCCAACAACAGTTGTAGTGTTACATGGTGGGATTGCCAGAGGTTCAGACTGGATTCAGGAGAGGATGGGGAACCAAGAATATCATTGTTGTCAGATAGATCTTGACTGAAAGCTGAGTATATCCAGAAAGGTGTTTACTTGAGTTTTATTGACTATGTCAAGGCATTCAACTGTGTAGATCATAACAAACTATGGATAGTATGGAGAAGAATGGGGATTCCAGAACACTTTCACTGTACTCATATGAAACGTGTATATGTATCCAGAAGCAGTTGTGAGAACAGAACACGGGAATACTGCATGGTTTAAAATCAGGGCAAGTGTATGACTGGGTTAGGTCATCGCATCATGAAGACGAATGTGGCATTAGGAATGGAGGAAGGCTTATGGCAGAATGCAAAATCTTGATTGCTGAAAGTGAAGACTTCAAGCTCTTGAAGATCAAAGACTGAAGTCTTCAGCATGGGTTAAATTCAATAGAAAGAAGACCAAAATTCTCACAACTGGACTAATCAGTAACATCATGATAAAGGGAGAAAAGTTTCGAATCTTTAAGTTGCTAAGGATTTTGTCTTCCTTGGATCCCCAATCAATGTTCAGAGAAACAGGAGATAAGAAATCAAGCCAATGCACGTGTTGGGTAAATCTGCTGCCTAAGAACTCTTTAGAGTGTTAAAAGCAGGGAGGTTACTTTGAAGCCTAAGGTGTGCCTGACCCAACCATGGTATTTTCAATGGGAATTTCATGGTATTTTCAGTGTCTCATATTCGTGGGAAAGTAGGATACAGAATAAGGATGAAGGAAGAAGAATCAGTACCTTTGAATTGGGCTGCAAAGAATAGTGAATGTACTGCCAAAAGAACAAACAAATCTGTCATGGAACAGAATGCCTCTTGGAGGCAAGGATAGCCAGTCTTCAGCTTACATGATGTGGCTATGTGAGAGAGACGACTCCCTGGAAAAGGGCATTATTCTTGGTAATACAGAGGAGCAGTGAAAATAGGGAGGTCCTCAATGAGATAGATTAAACAGTGGCTGCAACAATTAGCTCATTCATATGAAAAATTGTGAGGATGGTGCAGGACTGGGAAGTGTTTGGTTCTGTTGTGCAAACCATTGCTATGGGTCAGAACCAACCCAGTGGCACCCAACCACCACCACCACATATTGGAAACTTAGCCGAACCAGTGAACTGAACCCACTGCCCTCCCACTGATTCTGACTCACGGTAACGCCATGTAAGTCAGAGTAATTACACTGGGTTTTCATGGTTGGTTTTCTCAGAAGTGGATAGCCAGGACGTCTTTCTCAGGTTCTTACGTCTGAATTCTAACCTCTGAACTTTCATCTAGCAGTTGAGTGCCTGAAGTGCTTGTACAACCTTTTAAAAACTAAAAGGACCATATTACCCACTTTCCTTGGGATTGTCCTCTTTTATACCTGCTACTCTAATATAAAAATGACTACTGTGGTTATTAGGTGCCAGCAAGTCACTTCTGACTTATAGCAAGCCTATGTACAACACCAGGAAACATCATGGAGCCTTAGACCATTCTCACAATTCTTGTTGTACTTGAGCTCATTGTTGCAGTCACTGTGTCTATCCATCCTTGATCTTTTTCACTGCTCCTCAACTTTACCAAGAATGATACCCTTCTCCAGGAGATGATCTCTTTTGATGGCATGTCCAAGGCATATAAGAAGAAATGATGCATCTTTGCCTCTAAACAACATTCTGGTTGTAATTCTTTCAAGACGGGTCTGTTTATTCTTTTGGCAACCCATGGTACTTTCAATATTCTTCAATAGCACCATTATTCAAGTGCATCAAACTTTCTTCCCTCTTTCTCAATGTCCAACTGTCACATCAGTATGAAGGGATTGAAAACAAAACAAAACATGGTTTGGGTCAGGCATGCCTTGGTCCTCAAAATCAAATCCTTGCTTTTCAACCCTTTCAGAGAGGTCTTGTGCAGCAGACTAACTCACTGCAGCATGTCCTCTGATCTCTCGACTGCTGCTTCTATGAACTTTGTGGATCCAAGCAAAACCGAATCTTTGACAATTTAAATATTTTCTTCATTTATCAGGATTTTAATTATTGGTCCCCTTATTTGGGATTTTGGTCTTCTTTACATTGAGTTTTAATCCATACTGAAGGCTGCAGTCTATGAATTCATCACAAGTGCTTCAAATTCACCTCACTTGCAGTAAGCATGGTTGTGTCATGTGCAAATCATGGCAACAGATCATGATGCCTCATTCTTCTTCATATAATCCAGTTTCACTGATTATTTTTTTCAGGAAGCAGGTTGAATTAAGTATAATGAGAGGATACAACCATGATGCACAACTTTCCTAATTTTAAATCATGCAATATTCCCTTGCTCTGTAATACAACTGCCTCCTTATCCATATACAGTTTCTGCATGATCACAATAAAGTGCTCTGGAATTCCCATGCTTCTCAACTCTATTCATAGTGGTTTGTGATCCACACAGTGGAATGTATTTGCATAATCAATAAAGCACAAGTAAATATCTTTCTGGTATTTTCTGCTTTTAGCTATGGTACATCTGACATCAATAATAATAGCCCTTGTTCCACTTCTGAGTCAGTGTGCTGCGGCAACCATTGATGGGTGACCTTCAGCAAAATTGTATTTGCATTCGATATCAATGATATTCTCCTATAGTTCGAGCATTCTGTTGGGTCATCTTTCTTGGAATGGGTACAAATATGGATCTCTTCCCATCAGTTGGCCAAGTATCTGTCTTCCATATGTCTTGGCATAGATGAGTGAGTGCTTTCAGTGCTTCATAAGCTTGTTAAAACATTTCAAATGGTATTATTTCATCAAATCCTGGAGCTTTGAATTTGGCTAATAATTTTGGTATAGTTTGGATTTCTTCCTTCAGTATCATAGGTTCTGGATCTTATGCTATGTCTTGAAATGGAGAGTGTTGACTTGCTATTTTATTTTATGTTTTTTGATATAGTGACTCTTTGTGTTCTTTCTATGTTCTTTGGGTGCTTCCTGCATCTTTCAATATTTTGTCCAAAAATCTTTCGATATTTCAACTCGAGGCTTGATTTTTTTCTTCTTCACTTCTTACAGATTAAGATATGCTGAACATGTTCTTGCTTGGTTTTCTAACTCTGTCTTTGGACATTCCATTATAATATTTTATTTTGTCTTCTCAAGCTGCCTATTGAAAGTTTCCATTCTGCTCCTTTACTTCATTATTTTTCCATTTGTCTTCGCTGTTCTATGACTAAGAGAAAGTTTCAGAGTCTATTCTGACATCTACTTTGATTTTTCTTTCTTTCCTGTCTTCTTAAGGACCCTCTGCTTTCTTCACGAGGGTTGTTCTTGATGTCCTGTCACAACACATCTGACCTGTCTTTAGAGTTAAAAGCATCAAATCTGCTCTTGAGATGGTCTCAAAATTCAAGTGGAATAGGTCATATTTTGGCTCTTGTGGACTTGTTTTTGTTTCCTTCAGCTTGAACCTGAACTTACGTATGAGCAATTAATGATCTCCACAGTTACACTCTGATCTGGGTTTAGCTTTTGATATTGAGCTTCTCCATTCTCTCTTCCCCAGATGTAGTCAGTTTAATTTCCATGTATTCCATCTGGAAAATTCACCTGTGTAATCACGATTTATGTTGTTGAATGAAATATTTTCGATGAAGCAGTCATTAGTTTTGCAAAATTCTATCATGCGATCTCCAGCTTCTTTTCTATCACCAAGTCCATATTGTCAACTCCCATTCCTTCCTCTTTCTACATTTTGAATTATAATCACCAATAATTATCAATATTTATTGATTGCATGTTTCATCAATTTCAGACTAATTGTTGATGGAATTCTTCAATTTCCACTTTACTAACTTTAGTGTTTTGTGCATAAATTTGAATAATGGTTGTACTGACTGGATTACCTTCTATGCTGATAGATATGATCCAATCACAGACAGCATTGTATTTCAAGATGGACTGGAAATGTCCTTTTTGAAGTGATCGCAATACCATTCCCCTTGAATCTGTATTTCTGGGCATAGCAAGTCATATGATTTTCTGATTCAAAATGGTCATTATTTGTCTATTTCAACTCCCTAATGCCCAGAACATTGAACTTCAAGCCTTCCATTTCATTTTTGGCAACTTCCAATTTTCCTAGATTCACACTTGTACATTCCAACTTTTCATTAGTAATCGATGTTTTCAGCTTTTTCTTCACCTTTTGAGTCATGTCCCATCAAAACTGCAGGGTCTGAAGACTATTTCCACAGGTTTTAATCCGTCCACATCATTCTGGTTGACTCTACTTCAAGAACACACCTCTTCCTCAGGCAGAGTTTAGTGCCCAGTGACTTGATGGGCTCATCTAATGGCAGCATCTCTGACAATGTGCTGCATCTAGTCACCAGGTTTGCAGCGTTGGGCAATGTTTCAATGTAATCCATAACATTTTCCTTGCTGAATTCTTCGGAAGTAGAGTGTGTTCTTCATCTGGAAGCTCTGCTGCAACCTCTTCACTTTAGGTGGCCCTGCTGGTATCTGAAATACCAGTGACAGAGCTTCCTGCCTCACAGCAACACACTCTCCACCTCAGTATGACAAACTGACAGATAAGTGGTGGAACATAATAATTAAGAATTGTATTCAAAAAATATTCTTGCTTAATTATAATTTATGTTTTTACTCTAAAACCCTCTCAGAGGTCCATATTACCTTTACAGTAAAATGTCACTATTGGCCTTCACTGTGTTAAGTAATAATCATACCCTGAATTTCACCTCCTATGCCCACCTTCAGTATAACTCTAGTCATATTGTCACCTCTCAGTTTACTCACCTCATAGCTCTGGAACAGAAGCTTCTTATTTCTTCAGACTCTTGTCTATCAGACTTCTCAAAGCAAACTCATATGGAAGGCTCAATTTTGATGTCATCTTCTCATGTAGCCCCACTTCTATTTGCTCAAATACAATGAGCTTCCCAGCCATCGCCTACCACACCCTTGCGTTGATGGTTTTTCATCAGGTAACTAGAGTCCCTGAGTGGCATCGATCTCATCCATGTGTTCAATGGCTATCTGAAAGCTTAGAGTAGTATATCCCACAGGGGGCAATACTGCCATCTGGGGAGCATTAGAGCAAAGCAGTGGGGCTGGAAAAGCACATACCTACACTTTATCACGCATTATGGGCTATAGTGTAGACTTTTTTTAATTGCTAGGAAGTGCTGAGTATTTTTTTCAAATAAGTTTGGGAATCTATGGCTTTCGTGTTCTAGTCCACCCAAAGACACTTTGGAAGAAAGACGTGGTTACGTACTGCGGCGCCATTAGCCAGGGAAGACTCTGAAGCACATCTGTCCCACACATTGAGTGAGATGTTGTTTTATTGCTTACTTGCCTGATACGAGTCTCTTCTCCATGACATCATCTCCCAAATGCAGTGCTTATCTCTTAGTGACAATTTTTCTCCTAGAAGAGGGCATAGTGATAAAAAGGCACTCAGGAAATAATTGTCGAGTAAATAAATAAAGAACTAATACACCCTGGCCATGAAAACCTCTCTCACTGCAGTAGAATTTCTAAGGTGAAGCAATCTTTTCTTTTCAGTTGAATCAATAAAGAAAATGCTGAAGCACGATTTTTAAGTCAATACGTTTCATCTGTCTTCATTCCCTGTTCACTGCCCCCTTGTTTTTATTTTGCCCAAGTGCCGCAAAAATATTATCCCAGATATTTTCTTAAGTAGATGCTAAAAAGTTGCAAAATTGGCCTTCAATTTTGTGCCAGTTCAATTTCCACCATTCCTCAATTTGGATTTAGAAGTAAATTGGCTATGAAATTGGATGTAACACTGAAGACATTCATTTGAACCCTAAACAATTGGTATATAACCTGTGACTTTGATGAAGCGTCAATGAAGTTACAATATGGTTTGATGATGATGGGAATCATAAGGGGCAGATGCTATTTTGTTAGCTTGTTGGATGTTCAAAGAAGCTTGCCTGATACTTACCTCTCTTTTCTCTCTTCTTTTAAGACTGAATCCAATTACTTTCACTTTTGACTGAACTCTGAGCACTAGGCATGTAACCATACAGTTGCTGTGTGTGCTAGGGAGCCCTGGTGATGTAGTGGGTTGTGCATTGAGTTGCTAACCACAGAGTCAGCAGTTCAAAACCACCATCCACTTCGGGGGAGCAAGAAAAAAACTCCTCCCATAAAGATTCACAGTGCCAGAAATTGTCCACTTGAAGTCAGAATTGACTTGATGGCAGTGAGTGTGACTGCTGTCCTGGGACTCTGCTCCTTTAATGCAAACAATCTATAATGTGGCATTCATTTTTCATTCCAGATCACAAGCACTGGTGAGAAGTGATAGAGCAATTGCTTCGTAGGTCCTGATAGCAACCCTTTCAGTGGCTGTGCTACCCTTGTTTGTGCTTCTATTTCCAAATCAAGATAAAAGAGTGCCCATCTCCTAAACACAAGGTGGAATTTATATGACAATTTACACTTAGCACTTAACCTAACTATAGGGATATATTTTCAGTTGCTGTCTCGGGAATCTCTAGAAAAACAGAATCAGTAAGATAGAATCAGTAAGGTATATGATAGTCTAATCCAAAATACTCAGCTATTGAAACTTTATAGAACACAGTTCTGACACATACAGAATCATCAGAGTTTGGGACAGACTAGAACAGCTACTTTGTTTTTCTGCGGCAGGACAGGGGTGTGGGGTGGGTGGGTGGGGGAGGGTTGTAGCTAACTAGCGTATAGCAGACAGAGTTCATCTAGACTACTGATTGCTACTGCTGACCAAACACTAGGCACCAAATGCTAGCTAAGTTGACACATAAAATTTACCATCCCAGTTGCTTTTATTGTTGTATCATTCTTCTTTTATAAATCATTTTATTGGGGGTTAGTACAACCCTTATCACCATCTATACAGCCATCCATTGCATGTCAAGCACATTTGTACATATGCTGCCCTCATCATCATCGAAACATTTGCTTTCTACCTGAGCTCCTGATTTTTCTCCTCCCTCCCTGCTACCCCCTCCCTCATGAACCCTTGATAATTTATAACTTATTATTATTTTCTCATTTCTTACACTGCCCTATGTTTTCACCCACTTTTCTGTTATCCAATCCCCAGGGAGGAGGTTATATGTAAATCCTTGTAATCAGTTCCCCTTTCTTTCCCACCTTCCCTCCACCCTCTGGTATCGCCACTCTTACCACTGATCCTGAGGACTTTATCTATTCTGGATTCCCC